>NC_140595.1:351043004-351055504 GCF_964204655.1 Triturus cristatus
GCGCTGGGGACCGGGGGTCCACCGGGGCCTGGGGAGGCTCTCCCCGGCCTGGCTAGGGTTCGGATCTGGGCCCGGTCCTGGGGCTTGTGCTCCGTCCCAGTGTCCCAGGGTGCGGTAGCCCCCCCATCCTGCAAGCCAGCCGAGGGTCCGGGTGCTGGGTACGGGGTTCCACCGGGTCCCGGGGAGGCTCTTCCCGGCCTGGCTAGGGTTCGGAAGCTGGGCCCGGACCCGGGGCTTGTGCTCTGTCCCAGACGTCCCATGGTGCGGGAGCCCCCCGTCCTGCAAGCCAGCCGAGGGTCCGGTCGCTGGGGAAGGGTGTCCACCGGGCCCCGGGGAGGCTCTCCCCGGCCTGGCTAGGGTTCGGAAGCTGGACCCGGACCCGGGGCTTGTGCTCCATTCCCATGTCCCAGGGTGCGGGAGCCTCCCGTCCTGCAAGCCAGCCGAGGGTCTGGGCGCTGGGGAAGGGTGTCCACCGGGGCCCGGGGAGGCTCTCCCCGGCCTGGCTAGGATTCGGAAGCTGGGACCGGGCCCAGGGCTCGTTTTCTGTCCGGCGGGCCCCAGGGTGCGTGAGTCCCCCGTCCTGCAAGCCAGCTGAGGGTCCGGGCGCTGGAGACAGAGGTCCACCGGGGCCCAGGGAGGCTCTCCCCAGCCTGGCTGCTTTCAGAAGCAGGGACCGGGCCGGTGAGCAGGGGTGGCTGGCTTTATCTGCTACGCTGGCGGAGCGTAGTTTTATGCCCACCCCTAGATGACCATGTAGTGCGGGAGCACCCGTCCGGCCTGATGAGGGTCCGGGTGCCCGTGACGGGGTCCATCGGGCCAAGGGAGGCTCCCCAGACCTGGCTAGGATCAGAAGCATGGACCGGGCCAGGTGGGTGGGTGGCTGGCTAAGTCCTTTCCACTGCATAGTAGGAGTTTGGTTAGGGCTGGGCGGACTTTGCGTAGCACCACTACGCAGAATTTTGAAAAAAATTGTGGAAAACGAGCGCACGTCCTGGGTAGCGCTGGGCGGACTTTGCCTAGTGCAACTACGAACAATTTTGAAAAAAATTGTGGAAAACTAGCGCACAACCTGAGGAACCGTGTGCCCGGGACTGGGGTCCCTCGTGCTTGGGCACGCTCCCTGATCTCCCCAGCCTGGCTGCGTTGGGAAGCAGGGACCGGCCCCGGGCCTCCTGAGTTTCGGTCTGGGCCTGGGAGCCCACTTCCTGCGGCCTGCCAAGTGTCCATCTACACCGGGACAAGGGTCCCTGGTGCATAGCCTCAGAGACCTGCAAGGGCAGGCGGGAGCACTAACGCTATGGCTCGGTGCGGGTGTAGGAGAGTAGGGTCTGCTTTCTATGTTCACCCCCACTTTTTGCTTTTGCTTCACTGGTTTTCGACTTAGATGTGGCTGTGGGCCTGCTAATCAGACCCACAGCCCAGCTGTTCTCTCTCTAAATTCACTATGTACTTTAGGTACATAACCCAATTGGTAAAGATCACCTTTTTGGGCCCTGTACAGTGTACCTTAGGTACCCAGGGCATAGGTGTACCCTAGACCTACCAGGGGCTGCAGCATGTATTATGCTACCCCTGGCTGGCCTTCCATTATGACACAACTGGCTGATCACTCAGCTGGGGCAAGGTTGTGTAATCACCCCTTGCTTAGGTGTAGTATTCCTATACCTACCTTATATATCGACACATGGGTAACCTATCAGTCACTCCTATGGCAGGCCTTAACAATCCTGAAGGCAGAGTGCTTGGTAACATGTGAGATGGTGCTCTAGCATGAACTGAGCCTGTCTGCAGCTTTCGGAACCATGTCATTATAGCTGTTCTATGATATCGCCTACCATATACTCTTAAAGTGCTTTATAATCCTCGCGGTTATGGTAACTATGGTTTGGCTTTATCAAAACATGTCGTGTAAGGTGTCTAACACTTTGGAAAACTACCCCCACACCATTTCTGGCAGTGAGGATAGTATTCCTCCCTTCTAGAGGGAGAAGACATGTTGAAGACCTACTACCTGGTTAAAGTTAACCAAATCCCCAGCGTCACAAAATGGACGCTGCTGCCACAGACACGAGTCTGACCTCCTGCTGCTGGGAGCCCTTCCAGCGAGGAAGGGTTGGACAATAGGTTTCCTGCCTTGGGAGGTGCGAGCACCACCCTAGACAGGCCTTAGTGTATTGGGGCAGGGAGGGATGAATGAAACGAGACACTGCCTGGGGCACACAAGGTGCCCCATGCATAGTCCAGTTCAAACCGGTCAGGTTCCAGATTAGTATAAGAGGGGGAGCTGAGTCCCTAGGACTTTGGATTATCCTGATAACTGAATCTTGAACAGAAACTCTGGACCTTCGACATTCGACTACGGAAGAAGAGTCCAGAATCTCCCTTGTGGCCAAGGAGTGACCACCCTGTGCAAACAGGCACCATCAAGCGACCTGCCGTTTGCTTTGCTCAACGTTCTACGAGGAACCGACTGCAGAGCCCAACCAGCGCCTTGACTTCCAGACTTCTCCGACCCTGATCCACATCCACAGCAAAGCTGAGATCCGTGGAGGCGACGAGAGACGTGGGACTGGCTACCTGGGAAAATTGGCGACTTGCTTCCAGCGCAGCTTCTGAGGCATCCTTGAAGTTGTGCTCTGGGGATTGAGAAGCCCCAACCCCGAGCACCACCTGCACCGAAGATCAGCCCACCAGACTTCACAAGTTCTGCGTGGGGCCCTTCTGCATTTTCCTGCTTGACGCGTCTGTCCGGTTGCTTGCCCGTTCGCTAGTGACCTCTGCGACGACGAACCTTGAACTTTCCACTACTGGTTTGGCTCCTCCAGGCTGGCCCTTGCTTCCCTGCAAAAGAGAAGCACCTCAGACCTTCCTGGTCTGCAACAGAAGCGAATCCTTCATTCTGCGTGGGTTGCGCTTGCCAAGGCTTGTTGTGTCCCAGCTCAACATCGACACCGCCGACAGCAAGAGCCCTTGTGGGACAGCTCGACTCCTGGTTCTGGTCATCCTCGACGCCTCCTGGTACCCGTGGCTGCTGCGACAAGCTTCACCTCTTCACCTGCATCTTCACAACATCGCCTGGTTCCTTCCTGGTTCCTTCCCGGCTCCTGGCTGGTGACCTAGACTCTGTCCCCTCTGCTTGCAGGTATCCTCCTTCCCGATTCCATCCTTGGAATCCACTGGACACTCTTCACTGACTGCCTGTCAGCAACTTTCTTCAGGCATCCATAGGAGTCGACGACCAAACCCGACGCAAGTTCACACCTATACACCCGCAGCCCGTGGGCTAGGTAGCTTGAGTACTCCAGTGCTCACAAGGGTATTGACTATCCAAGTGTCTAGTTTCCAAGTCTCTAACACCTAGCTCCTTCCGAAGTGTCCTAAAACTCTTAATTACTAAATACTACTATTTCTATCGACTTTAACGCATTACGCGTGAGTGTTTCCACTCTGCACCTGAATCCCGTGGGCCTCCCACTGCCTAGCAACTGATAGGATAGTGTAGCCCCAGCGATTCCCTAGGCCTAGGCCTAACCTGTGTTCGTGACAGTGGTTCTTATACCACTTACTTAGTATATGGTTTGCGTGGCCCCTAGGGCCTAACTGTATCACTTACCTGTGTGACTTATGTGTGCTTAAATAAGACTGTGTTGTACTTACCTCGAATCTCATAAAGAGTGCTGAGGGTATTTTGACTAGAATAAATACATTTTGTTTTTATAATATATCTGTTGTGGTGTCCTTTCATTTGGTATTCAAGGGATTGCAAATGGTATATCAGCTGGCTTCACATGCCATACAGAGTTTAGCCTAAGACTGCTCTTGTCCATGCTACCACTAGGATAGCTGGTCTATAAGGTTGACTTTACAACCAATCACCATAAGGGTTGTTTGGACTGATACAAGGTGTACACTAGAACTAGTGACATCATATATCAAGCCAACTTCTCACAGCGGGCAGCTGGGAGTCCTTTCGGTCCCGGCCATCTGGTCGCACCTTTCCCTCGGCCATCTGGTCGCACGCTATGCTTTCCAATGGGGGCGACCAGATGGCCGGGCTGCCCTGGAAGTTCCAACGGGGGCTCATTCGCCTCCCCGATCCCAGGCAGGGCTCCAGGAGGTCGGGTGTGTCTGGGCCTAGGCTCTCCTCCGTCACTCGGTGCGCACGGCTTACCAGAAAGGGGGGGTAGCCTTCCTTCGGATTACTATGGGCAGGGTATACCGGGACGCCCCTCCTGGGGATGGCAGTTCTCAGGCAGGGACTAGATAGGCTAAGCCCGGACGACACTTCCCCGGGTGTCCGGTGCTCCCTCCTCCACCCCGCGGCGAGGCATAATGCCTGGGATGGGCTCCATGGGTCGTCCGGGCCCCGGGAGCTCCTGTGGGCCTCCCATGCCTGAGGCCCAGTGTGGGCTCTCAGAGCCCACCCGAGCCCTGCAGCCCTGCAGCCCCAGAGCCCTGCAGCCCCAGAGCCCTGCAGCCCCGGAGCCCTGCAGCCTCGGAGCCCTGCAGACCCCGAGCCCTGCAGCCCCGGAGCCCTGCAGCCCCGGAGCCCTGCAGTCCCTGAGCCCTGCAGCCCCTGAGCCCTGCAGCCCCTGAGCCCTGCAGCCCCGGAGCCCTGCAGCATCTGAGCCCTGCAGCCCCCGAGCCCTGTAGGCCCCATGCCCTGCAGCCCCCGAGCCCTGCAAGGGCAGGCGGGAGCCATACTGCGAAGGCTCAGGGCGGGCAGATTGGTGTCATTTCGGTCCCAGCCATCTGGTCGCACCTCTCCCCTCGGCCATCTGGTCGCGTGCAATGCTTTCCAATGGGGCGACCAGATGGCCGAGCCGGCTTGGAAGTCCTGATGAGGGCTCATTTGCCTCCCGGATCCCAGCCACGGCTCCAGGAGGTCGGGCACGTTCGCGTCTAGGGTCCCCTGAGCCTTGCGGTGTGTGCGGGTTAGTAAGGGCAGGGTATACCGGGACGCCCCTCCCGGGGCAGGCGGTTCTTTGCCGGGGATCAGATGGGCTATGCCAGGGCAACATCCTCCCAGGCGTCCGGGGCTCCCTCCTGCGGCCTGCAGCCCGCGGCGTGGCAACGTGCCCGGGACTGGCTCCACGGGTCCCGGGCAGTCCTCCCCCGGGCGCCCGGGCCTGAGAGCTCCGGTGGTCCTCCCCGTGCCTGAGGCCCAGCCAAGGTCCCTGAGCCCCCCCAGAAAGCAGAGCCCCCCCAGCCCTGCGTGGGTGGGCAGGCGGGAGCCCTACTGCGATTCGCTCAGAGAGGGCAGACTGGGGTCCTTTTAGGTGCCGGCCATCTGGTTGCTCCTTTTCCCTCGGCCATCTGGTCGCGCGCAATGCTTTCCAATGGGGCGACCAGAGGGCCGGGCCAGCCTCGAAGTCCCGATGAGGGCTCATTTGCCTCCCAGACCTCAGCCAGGGCTCCAGGAGGTCGGGCGCATCCGCGCCTAGGGTCCCCTCCGTCACTCGGAGCGTGCGGGTTGCAAGAAAGGGGGGTAGCCTCCCTCCGGATTAGTAGGGGCAGGGTGTGCCGGAACAACCCTTCTGGGCTGGTGGTTCTTTGCCAGGGACCAGATGGGCTATGCCCGGGCAACATCCTCCCAGGCCCGAAAGCTCCGGAGGTCCTCCAAGTGCCTGAGGCCCCCGGGAAGCAGAGCCCCCCGAGCCCAGCGTGGGTGGGCAGGCAGGAGCCCTACCGCTATGGCTCGGCTCGGGGCGGGCAGACAGAAGTCCTTTCAGGTGCACGGCCATCTGGTTGCACATTTCCCCTCAGCCATCTGGTCGCGCGCAATGCTTTCCAATGAGGCGACCAGATGGCCGGGTCGGCCTGGAAGTCCCGATGAGGCTTCATTTGCCTCCCGGATCCCAGCCAGGGCTGTCTTTTCTCAATAGAGCGCGGCTGGGTGCTGATTGTGGGCATTTGTGAAGGTGATTGTGGGCATTTGTGAAAGTTTTCCTGTTAATTGCAGCGCATGACGGACGCTGGATTAACAGGAATCCTTTCACAAAGGCCTCAGGCAACCAGTAAATTACCGTTTTTCGCCACTCGCGTTTAAACGCGGGCGGCAGCGAGAATGTGTACGCGCTTCACATGGGACACTGCGCGCTCGGTGCCTTAAAGGTGCGCAGGCGCTCAGGCGTGCACGTTAGAGGGAACATAGGTCCTGCCATGTGGCAGGGTGCCCTGGATGGGGTCCGGCGGGCCCGGGGAGGCTTCCCCTGCGCCTCTGGGACTGGGAGCCCGGCTGGGTCAGGGGCTCTGGCCCTGGGCCCCGTTCCCCAACCTGCGGCACTGCCAAAGGCCCGGGACGGGGTTCAATTGTGGCCGGGGAGCCTCCCCTTGGTTGGCTGGGTTCAGGAGCTCCGGCCGGTCCCCTGAGGGCCCCGGGGAGGGCAGCCTCCCCACCCTGGGCTCCGTCCTTGGTCCTGCCGCGTGGCAGGGTGCCTGGGACGGGGTCCGGTGACCCGGGGAGGCATTCCCTGTGCCTCCGGGCCTGGGTGCCCCGTCTGGGTCCAGGGGCCCCGCCGGGCCCCGTTTCGGGGGATCCGGCCCTGGGCCCCGTCCTCCGGCCTGCCACTTCGCTAATGGCCCAGGACAGGGGTCTGTCGGTCCCGTGCAGGCCTCCCCTGACTGTCAAGGTGTCCGCGGGCCCCTGGTCGGAGGGCCTGTCGGGTCCCCCACGCAGCCTTCATGGCTGGGGTCCAGCTGGGGCCCTGGGCCTCCGGTCCCCCATGCCCCGGCGCCCACTCACTCTTTTGTTGGGGCACAGAGCGACCAGATGGCTTCCCTTTCGAGCCCGGCCATCTGGTCGCGCCTTTACCCTCGGCCATCTGGTGGTGCCTGTCCCCTCGCCATCTGGTCACGCCTATTGTGAGAAGTTGGCCTGATATATGATGTCACTAATTCTAGTGTACACCTTGTATCAGTCCAAACAACCCTTATGGTGATTGGTTGTAAAGTCAACCTTATAGACCAGCTATCCTATTGGTAGCATGGACAAGAGCAGTCTTAGGCTAAACTCTGAATGACATGTGAAGCCAGCTGTTATACCATATGTAACCCCTTGAATACCAAATGAAAGGACACCACAACAGATATATATAAAAATAGAATGTATTTATTCTAGTCAAACCCTCAGCACTCTTTATGAGATTCGAGGTAAGTACAACACAGTCTTATTTAAGCATACATTAAATCACACAGGTAAGTAATCCAGTTAGGCCCTAGGGGCCACGCAAACCATATACTAAGTAAGTGGTATAAGGACCCCTGTCACGAACACAGGGTAGGCCTAGGCCTAGGGAATCGCTGGGGCTACACTATACTACCAAAGGTTAGGAAGTGGGAGGCCCACGGGATTCAGGTGCAGAGTGGAAACACTCACGCGTAATGCGTAAAAGTCGATAGACTTACTAGCAGTTAGAATTTAACAGTTTTAGGACACTTCTGGTATAGCTAGAAAGTCGAGACTCGGAAACTAGACCCTAGGATAGTCAATACCCTTGTGAGCACTGGAGTACTCAAGTTACCTAGCCCACGGGCTGCGGGTGCATAGGTGTGAACTTGCTTCTGGTTTCGTCGTGGACTTCTATGGATGCCTGAAGGAAAGTTGCTGACAGGCAGTCAGTGGAGAGTGTCCGGTGGATCCCAAGGTGGGGATCAAGAAGGAAGGAACCTGCAAGCAGAAGGGACAGAGTCTAGGTCACCAGCCAGGAGCCGGGAAGGAACCAGGAAGGAACCAGGCGATGTCGGGAAGATGCAGGTGAAGAGGTGAAGCTTGTCGCAGCAGCCACGGGTACCAGGAGATGTCGAGGACGACCAGGACCAGGAGGTGAGCTGTCCCACGAAGGTTCTTGCAGTCGGCGGCGTCGAAGTCGAGTCAGGACCCAACAAGCCTTGGCAAGCGGAACCCACGCAGGATGGAGGACTTGCTTCTGGTGCAGACCAGGAAGGTCTGGGGTACTTCTCTTTCACAGAGGAGCGGGTGCCAGTCTGGAGGAGCCGGACCAACAAGGTGAAATTAAAGGTTCGTCGTCACAGAGGTTACTAGCCAACGGGCCAGCAACCGGACAACACGTCGAGCAACACAGGTGCAGAAGGGCCCTGTTGGACAGGCCACACAGAGGGCTTGCTCCCTCCCCGCACGACAGGGCCCGAGCTCCGGCCCACCAGGCATACCCCCGTGACAAGCCCCTGTACTCCGTCTCCCGACGGACCCTCTGCCCTCGGACCCCTACTCATCACGGGGTCCAGCCCCACCGGCTTCCCCGGCCGGGTCAAGCCGCCATCTTGGGCCCTGCACCACGCGGCTGCGTGGCCTCACCTCGACCCTAACCCCGGGCCTGGCCGGCCCCGACATCCCGGCACCACCATCCACCCAGGAGGTGAGCGGACCACTTGGCAGGTCAATGAGAGAACAAAGTGTCAAGAGCTCTTCCCCCGCCAGGTGCCGATCGCCTCCAGCTCCCCCAGGCGCTGGCTCCATCCCCCTGCTGGGTGTCTGGACACCTTCATCCCGGACCCTCCGACCTCCAAGTGCGAGGGTCCGGACATCAAAGGGCACCAGCCCTATAACTGAGGCAGCTCCGGAGCAGGAAGGCAGTTGTATCCTGGAGTCGAGAGACACCGAGTGAACTCAACCCTGACGGTCTACTGGCGCTGCCGTAGCCCGCTCTTGTGAACCATCGTCCTGCCTGCTGGCGCTGCCGCGGCCTTCTGCAACCTTCTTCTTCCTGGGACCTGCTGGCGCCGCCGTGGCCCGTTGTAACGACCATCCTCACCGGGACCTGCTGGCGCTGCCGCGGACCGTCATCTTCCTGGGACCTGCTGGCGCTGCCGCGGCCCGTTGTAACGACCATCCTCACCGGGACCTGCTGGCGCTGCCGCGGACCGTACATCTTCCGGGGACCTGCTGGCGCTGCCGCGGCCCGTTGTATCGACCATCCTTACCGGGACCTGCTGGCGCTGCCGCGGACCGTACCACCTAACCACCAAGCTCGAGGATTGTGAGCTCATCTTCATCTCATCCGAACTACCTGATTGGTAAATAGACTGACCCGCTACCCCCTTCCCTACCTTACGAGACTCTAATCGAGGGGACCCCTGCGTCCAGACCTCCTTGTACCATTCTACCGTATCATAACTAAGTACCTATAAAGAACACTGAACCTTATCCGTGTGTGATATCTGTCTGTGGGGGGGAAGTTACTTGTCTGTACGATCGCTGGAGACGGCTCTCCCCGGAGACCTCTCCCCCTGATCCCGGCCGGCCCTCCCGGTCCGTCTACCTTTTCTAACAGGCCCCACGCAGAACACGTAAAGTGTGGGGAGCTGGTCTTCTTTGCAGATGGTGCTCAGGAGTGGGGCTTCTCAATTCCCCAAGCACAGCCTCGAGGGAGGCTCGGAAGTCGCGCTAGTCAGTTACTAGCCACTTTTCCCAAGTCGCCGGTCCCACGTCCCTCGTCGCCTCCACGGGTCTCAGCTTCGCTGGAGATGTGGATCTGGTTCAGAGGTGTCTGGAAGTCTCGGCGCTGGTCAGTCTCTGCAGTCGTCCCTCGTAGGATTCAGTCGCAAAGCAAGCAGCGGTCACTGGATGGTGCCTGGTTGCCCAGGGTGGTCACTCCTTGGCCACAAGGGAGATTTCTTCAGTCTTCTTCCTGAGGTCGAATGTCGAAGGTCCAGAGTTTCTGTTCAAGTTGCAGATTGAGGTTAATCTAATTTAGCAGGGCTCTGCTAGCTACTGATATACTAGGCTAGTGGGCTGGGCTACCTGCAAGGTCCCTCCTATAGGTGGGACCAGGAAGGGGAGTGGCTACACCCCCTTTCCTTTGTCCAGTTTCGCGCCAGAGCTGGGGCTGGAGTGCCCCAGCACCGGTTTGAACTGGACTATGCATGGGACACCTTGTGTGCCCCAGGCAGTGTCTAGTTTCTTTCATCCCTCCCTGCCCCAATACACTAACTCCTGTCTGGGGTGGTGCTCGCACCTCCCAAGGCAGGAAACCTATTGTCCAAGCCTACCTCGCTGGAAGGACTCCCAGCAGCAGGAGGTCAGACTTGTGTCTGTGGCAGCAGCATCCATTTTGTGATGCTGGGGCTCTGGTTAACTTTAACCGGGTAAGTAGGTTACAACATGTCTTCTCCCTCTAGAAGGGAGGAATAATATCCTCATGGCCAGAAATGGTATGGGGGTATTATTCCAAAGTGGTAGACACCTTACACGACATGTTTCGATAAAGCCAAACCATAGTTACCATAACCGTTTAAGATTATAAGGTACTTTAAGAGTATATGGTTGGCTATATCATAGAACAGCTATAAGGACATGGTTCCGAAAGCTGCAGACAGGCTCAGCTCATGCTAGAGCACCATCTCACATGTTACCAAGCACTCTGCCTCCAGGATTGTTAAGGCCTGCCATAGGAGTGGCTGATAGGTACACATGTGTCTATATATAAGGATACTACACCTAAGCAAGGGGTGATTACACGACCTTGCCCCAGCTGAGTGATCAGCCAGTTATGTCATGATGGAAGGCCAGGCCAGGGGTGGCATAATACATGCTGCAGCCCCTGGTAGGCCTAGGGTACACCTATGCCCTGGGTACCTAAGGTACACTGTACAGGGGCCAATAAGGTGATCCTATCCAATTGGGTTATGCACCTAAAGTACATAGTATTAGTTTAGAGAGAGAATAGCTGGACTGTGGGTCTGATTAGCAGGCCCACAGCCACATCTAAGTCGAAAACCAGTGAAGCAAAAGCAAAAAGTGGGGGTGAACATAGAAAGCAGACCCTACTCTCCTACACCTAACCCTTCGGCCATCTGGTTGCGTCTATCCCCTCGGCCATCTGGTCGCGCGGAATGCTTTCCAATGGGGTGACCAGATGGCTGGGCTTGCCTGGAAGTCCCGATGAGGGTCCATTTGCCTCCCCGATCCCAGCGAGGGCTCCAGGAGGTCGGGTACATTCACGCCTTGGGTCCCCTCTGTCCCCTCGTGTGCACGGATTAAAAGAAAGGGGGGTCATTTTCTCCAGATTACTAGGGAGAGGGTCAGTCAGACCTCCGTGAGGTCCGGCAATTCTGAAACAGGGGAAGGCGGAACCTGGGCCCGCCCGCCGGGGCCCCCAGGGGCCCTGGTACGCACACCTGCCTCTCAGGCCCCTTCCCGATGGTTAATTTTCTCAGAGTTTGCTGGGTCAGACCTCCGTGAGGTCCGGTGATTCTGAGACGGGGGAAGGCAGTACCCTGGCCCGCCCGCCGGGGCCCCTAGGTGCCCGGGTACGCATCTGCCTCTCAGCCCCTTTCCAATGGTCCTTTTTTTCAGAGTTTTCTCAGTTAGACCTCCGTGAGGTCTGGTGATGCTGAAACAGGGACGGCAGCACCCGGGCCCGCCCACCGTGGCCCCAAAGGGCCCGGTTATGCTCCTGTCTCTCAGCCCCTTCCCGATGGTCCTTTTTCTCTGAGTCTGCTTTCCCCTGAACAGGCAGGGGATGCTAAGTCAGCATACCCTCTGTGCAGGGTGGCCTGCCAGGGGATGCCCCAGCCATACTCCGATCGATTGGGCACTCTCAGTCTGTTTAGGGATGGACTGCTTGGCCAGCCTCAGCTGTTGTTTCGAGCAAAGTGCTTCCACCCTGCATGGACCGTCCGACTCGAGGGCCTACTGCCTGGCGGGAGACCCTACCCAGCAGAGTGAAGGCCGAGAGGCCCCGGCAACTCGTGCCCCCCAAGTGTCTGACCTGAGCGTGAAGTGTCGGGTGGTGCCAGACCCTTGGATGCTGCTGCCCAGCAGGTCCGAAGGCCCCATGCACGATGCCATCACCCCTCTCTGCCCAGCACATTTCCACAGCAGCTTGGAACAACTGTTCTGAGGGGTGTCGCTGCCACCAGGCTCCGGCACCCTTGCATCTCACTCAGGCTGCACCTTGGCCTGCCTCTCCCTCCCGGCGGAGACGGCTGGGCCTGCCGGTGCCCATGCAACTGCACCTCTTCATACCCCTCCAGTGAGCCCTCCCGCCCAGGCGGGTTGGCTCCTTCCCCTGGCAGGCTCCCGAGAGGGAGGGGTGCGTGAAGTTTGCCGGTCGGGGAAATGGGCACGCGGCCCCACACCGTCAGCAGAGGCGGCTACCTGGTTGATCCTGCCATTAGCATATGCATGTCTCAAAGATTAAGCCATGCACATGTAAGTACACACAGCCGGTACAGTGAAACTGCGAATGGCTCATTAAATCAGTTATGGTTCCTTTGATCGCTCCATCTGTTACTTGGATAACTGTGGTAATTCTAGAGCTATTACATGCCGACGAGCGCTGACCTCCCAGGATGCATGCTTTTATCAGACCAAGACCAATCCGGGCTCGCCTGGCCGCTTTGGTGACTCTAGATAACCTCGGGCCGATCACACGTCCCATGACGGCGATGATACATACGGATGTCTGCCCTATCAACTTTCGATGGTACTTTCTTTGCCTACCATGGTGACCACGGGTAATGGGGAATCAGGGTTC
>NC_140595.1:354060504-354299926 GCF_964204655.1 Triturus cristatus
TGCCCTGCACTAGTGGTGCTAGTCCCCTGCAAACTGCAGGTAAAAACACAAACCGGATCTGACAAATCGCTGGCCACTGGGCCCTCTGTTTTAAGGCCCAAATTCAGATGGTCCAATGAATTGTGGGAGCTGCAGTCCTTTCTGCCACAAACCTTCAGGCAGCTGCCTCACTCCCCGTGAAGTGCCAGTACCTTTTCGCTGGGCTTACCGCTGCCAAGGCATGTTGGTCGCCAATCCGGCAACTAAACCCACACTCAATCCTGCATCCACAGGGAACACCGTGCAACCTTCATCTGACATCAGCAGCAGTACATCTGTTGTGTTTATGCATTCTATTTTCAGCACCATGGAAAGCCGGGACAACTCTGCACCCAGACTCCATGGGCTAAATAAAATTGAACTGACTGTCGTGGCCTGGTCCAGGGACCCCCATGAACTTAACCTTTTTAGGGTTCCACATAGCTAGACCTGCAAGTGACCGATTGACACTAGTGGTTTTACCCATTGACCAGAAGGTTATATTTTCTATCTGTTTTTTTGCACTGATTCAATATTGCTTCTAAAATCTATAACTCTGATTAATTTATGCAATTCTGTCTAAATTAGGATACAAATACACTATTTTTATATGTTTTGGTGTCAAATTTCCCTCGAGTAATTTCAATTATTTATTGATCATGTTGGTACCCTGAAAAGCTTAACACATGTTCCTATAGTAAAGCCTGACTAAAGCCTGACTGTCTTTGCCACACTACAGGACAGAGCTAAGGATTTATTAGTGTGAATCTAAGGACTATCTTTGGGGTATTGTGATAGTATTACATGGTGAGGTCTACCCCCCACACTACATACTACTCCACTTTCCTACTACTGCAAACAGGCAGGGCACTACAGAGGGGATGTAGGTATCCCAAAAGGAAGTTTATTATTTGGTTGGCCAGTGTATCCTTTGGGGAGGTCCACATAGCTTTTAACTGGGAAAATGTTCCAGATTGTAAACTGGGGATCCCTGAGAGTGTTGAGCACTTTCACTCCATTTAGGTGAACGGCATCCCCAACACTACTCTGAGAGACACAGGTGCCAGTCATACCCTAGTGGCTGACAAGTTAGTGTCCCCAGACCAGTATGTCCCCAGAGAAGCAAGGAAATTAAGCGTAGATCCAGGGAAGGTCACAATCAGACCTATAGCCGTATGCCCCTACAAAGTGGGGATACCCTTATCTGGCATAGGGTGCAAGTCAGCCTTGACCTCCCCCTTGATTGTATCTTAGGCAATAACCTCCCAGAGGTTGGTCTGATCCCAGAAGGGGTGGTTGCCGGGTGCGTTGCCCAAACCAAAGATCCTGGGGTTCCTGTCCCTAAGGTTAGGAGACTTAGTCTCCAGCTGAAAGGGAAAAAGAGTAAGATAAGGAAAGGAAAGCCACTCTCAGTAAGCCAAAGGCATTCTACCCCAGTAAGGGAGAATCCCAATGTTGGCACTGATGAGGCCTCCCTTGATCCCCAAGAAGTCCTGAAAAGTCAGGCAACTGTTCAGAACAAGAGTGTCACCCCTGAACAAACAGAAGTAGTGGAAAAAGGGTGTCTGCCACAGGAGGTTGTAGCCCCCACTCTGAAAATGTAGGGAGGCTTCAAGAACCCACAGATGCCCATAAAGTAGCTTATCCACTTGTCCTTCGAAAGCTTAGAATTTGGTTCTCGATCGAGATAGCTGTCATTATCTTTGGTTGGGTGCGAGCCTTCATGGCAGCACCGTACATGGCATAAGAAGCAGACCCAATGGCCTGAAGTAAATCAAGTGTTGGGTGACCTCTGTGAGTAAGCTAGGTGTTGCCCTAGCTAAGATAGAATTGGAAGAGGTGGGCGACTCACTACACAAAGCAAAAGGGGAGGAAGGTAAAAACACAGCTTTAGTTAAGGTCCAGTTAAAATTGGGTTCTGTTACAATGAAGGTAGGTCAACTGCCCAGAGGGAGTGAACCTGACAGAAGCATGTGAGGCAGAGTAGGGTCTGCTATAGTTCAGCCAGTTTTGTTTACATCCTTCCTTGCTGAAAAACGTACCCAGGGTTGGGTTGAGTCTCCTGGACATGTTGGCATGGGGGGAGAAGGTTGTGTAAGAAAAATGGCCTTTTTGCAGATGTCCCGCACTGTTTTCCTCCATTTGGAATACTAGATGCTGGTTTTCTACTCTGAGAGTGAAGTGAAGCCTGCTAACCAGGCTCCAGTGCCAGTGCTGTCTCCCTAAAACTGATACATGAGAATTGGCAAGCTTAATTGGCAAGGACTTAAACTCCATTATAAGTCACTAGTATATTGTACCAGTGGTACCCAGGGCATGGGTGTTAAAGTAGTCACCAGAGCCTGAAGCACTGTTTGTGCCACCCTGAGTAACTCAAGTAAACTAAAGACAGCAGGCCTGCCATTGTAGACTGCAGGAGCTGTGAAAACCGCTTGAAATCGACTTTGCCCTCCCCATATGTGGCACAGTAAAAGCACTATTTTTAATGTAATGCAGTCAACCCTAAGTTAAGCCTCCTAAGTCTAGGAGGCAGAGTACATTATATTAAAGGTGAGGACATGTAAGTGCAAGCTTATATGTCCTATAGTGGCCTTTACCATTAAAGGCTACTGTAAGTGATAAGCAGTCCATAGGATTACATGGGCTGACACCAGGGCAAACCTGAGGTAGGTCGGCAGCTCTATTATGGTGCCACCAAAATATGTCATGTTTAGTATCAAACAAGTTGCCTCATCATACCTGACACAAATCTTGTGTTGAGGACGATGTGGCATGCACCCTGGTAGCTACCTTAGAGGTTACCCCAGGCCTTTCAACACACCTGGATGTGGTCACCTCAGGGGCAGATTAGCCGCTTGAGCTAGTAGCCCATTGGCTACTCGCACCTACAACGCTAACACCCATAAACCTAGGACTTGAAGGGCACCCTTACACCAGAACCTCAAGTCTGATCTGACTTGCAACAAAAGGACAAAGAAGGGACCCATGTCTAAGCGAACAGTATCTGCACAAATTAAAGGCGTGATACTCCGCACCTGTGGCAACCTTTCTGGAACTGCATGACTGAGAGTCATCCCGGACCAAACACCAGTTCGCCCAGAAAAAGGTGCCCATGTGAGAGCCAAAAGCAACTCCAGACTCACCTGGACACCACAGGTGAACACAACGTACCGAAACAAAAGAATTGCTGCCCATTGGGCACTCCGAGGGATTGTCCAAAAGTAGATGGTCCGGTGCATTGTGAGAAATGTAGTCCTAACCTCCTGCAAGTTTCTGGTGGCTACCTTTTTACCCCAGACCTCTGGATGTGGAAATAACTTTCTGCTGAACTTACTGTTCCCCAGGGTTGTTCGTTGCCAGTCTAGCAACACCACCTTTATTCAACGCTGCACCTCGAGGTAACACCGTAAAACCTTCATACAATGTCAGCAGTGGCTTAGTTGTTGACTTTTTGCACCCGCTTCCTCACCAGCAACGTGTAAGCGGTAACAATATCTCCCCTTCGGGTCCCGCTTCATCACCAAGGACAGCCAGGGTAATTCTGCACCCGGGCTTCTTTAATTAGGTAAAATCAAACTGAGTGTTGTTGACTAGGTCCTAGGTACCGCATCACCTTTACCCTCCTTGGGTTCCACACAACTCGACCTGCAATTCACTGATTGTCACTATTGCTTTTTTCTATTGATCGCAATGCTAAAGTTTTTTGCACTGATTTATTTTTGCTTCTAAAATCCAGAACTCTAGTTGCACTTATCTAATTGACTTTGTTTTGGTACCTACAGTTATATAAAAATCAGCTATATTTGTATAAATTGGTGTCGGATTTCCTTTGAGTCATGCCAATTACTTATTGTCCATGTACTCTCAAATGCTTAACACATGTTCCCCTAGAAAAGCCTGACTGCTCTTTGACACTCTACCTGGACTGAACTAAGGCTTTATTATTGTGAATCCAAGGTCCATCTTTCTGGGTATTGTAAAAGTATTGCACGATGTAGTCTAACCAGCATCATCATATAATACTCCACCTTCATACAGCACCCCTTATCCCCATTCCAAATGAGATCTTCAAAGGGGAAGTTTGTGGTCTTCCCAAAAGGAAAAAGCTTGTGTTCAGAAGTCACCTTTGTGCTTTTGCAGAACTGCAGTGGTTCAACAAGAAGATCTGTCCTGCTGAAAGAGTAGTAAGAATAGGTGGAGAGAATTATACAAGAGGAGGAACAGAAGCTGGAACGGAGGAAGAAACTGAAAAATTCCATTGTGTGGGAGTTTTTCTTATTGCTGCCTGGAGGAAAAGAGGTGAATTCCAAACTGGCAAGCTGCCACCTCTGCAACAAGGTAATTTTGCATGGGAACATCAACCAGTACTCATTTGGTACAAAGAGAATGAGGAAACACCAGCAAACTATCCATTCCAACCAGGTTGGGGCAGGCTGAAAGAAAGCATCAGAAGGAGTTGGATGAGGCTGAAGCAGGAACATCGGCAGCGTCTACTTCTTTGGCTACTGCAACCCCTTCAACTTCTTCTGCATCGTCAGGATCTCCACCACCCGCTGCATGTGTCCCTCCAGTACCACCTTTGACGTCTTCAGCTCCATCACCACCCCCACCACCATTCGGTGCATCTGTCTCTCCACCAGTACCTGCTCCTGGTACCATGGTGCCAATCGAGTGGTTGAGGCAGATTAGATAAATAAAAGAGCAGTATGGCAGTACCGCCACATACTGTCTCCAATGTCATACTGTCATTGCTGTGAGAGGGAGAGATCTGACTATCCACAGGAGCTTGTCAAGGCTCACCAGGGTCCCCCCAACCGGGCAGCTCCAAAAGGAATCTTGCTGCACTGCATTGGGTAAAAAAAAGGGCAGGAATGCGCCGTATCTATGAGATACGGCACATTCCTGTCC
The DNA here is from genome assembly GCF_964204655.1 of Triturus cristatus. Taxonomy (NCBI): domain Eukaryota; kingdom Metazoa; phylum Chordata; class Amphibia; order Caudata; family Salamandridae; genus Triturus; species Triturus cristatus. Next base: position 354,065,431 of record NC_140595.1, read on the forward strand.
TTTTCCCCTGCGCTGTCGCACAATTGTCTGCCATGTGCCGAATGCGGGCACCCTTGCACGATGGTGCAAGGGTGCCTGCATTGAGGGGCAGATTGATTTTCTGCATGAAGGGACTCCTTCCTGCACAAAATCAATCAATTCAGGCAATTTCCTCTTTCTATTCGTGCTGCAGAATGCAGCAAACATAGAAAAAGGGAAAAGCAGGGAGAAATGAAAACATTTCTCCTCGTTGTGCCTCACTAATGCCACCCCTAGGGTGGCGTTAGATTCTGACGCATTCCCAGGTCTATGATTTCTCGTAAATCTAGGAATGTGTCAGATTTCATGGGTGTTGCATGGGGACACATACAGCAACAACTATAGAACGCCCCTTCCACCCAGTGTTCTGCATGAAAGGGGCACATATTTACAAGGCCATGAAAAGGCACATAAAGTGGCTTTATAGGGCCTTGTAAATATGCCTTGGCACATTGCACAGCCAGAAAATCCAAGAAGTGACGTTATGGCGGCGCAAAAGTGCCACAAGGGGCCTCATAAATGAGGCCCTATATGGTAAGTACATAATATACTACTACAGTGATATTTGATTGTATTTAGAGTGGAGTACACTGTTGTAGAGTGGGGTGGCATAGCATGAAGTTGAGTGTTGTAGGGTGGTGTTTCGTCTAGTGGACTGTCGTTGAGTGGAGTGGCATAGGGTGGAGTATTGTACAGTGGCATATAGTGGAGCAGAGTGTTGTAAAGAGGAGAGGCATAGAGTTGAGTAGCGTGCAGTGTGATGAGGTACAGTGGAGTGGCTCAGAGTGATGTGGAGAAGAGTGTCATACAGTGGAGTATTGTTGAGTGGAGTAGAGTGTCGTAGAGTGGCATAGAGTCGAGTACAGTGGAGGAGTGGAGTAGAGTGTTGCAGAAAGGCATAGAGTGAAGTAGTGTGTCGTAGAGTGGAGAGGCATGTCATGAAGTAGAGTGGAGTGACATGTCTGAGTGGCGTATCGTAGAGATTCTCAAAGTGGAGGGGCATAAAGAGTGGCATAGAGTGGAGTGAAGTGTCGTATTGTGTAGTGGCATGTGGTAGAGTGCCATTTCAGAGAATTTAGGTGCGTGCTTTGTCATGGAATAGAGGGGAGTGGCGTGGAGTGGGGTGTGGTGTGGTGTGGTAGAGTGGACTGGCATGTCATAGAGTGGAGTGGCGTACAGTGGAGTGGAATGGCATGTTATAGAGTAGAGTAAATGAAGGGGCATAGAGTGTAGTGGTGCGTCATATAGTAGAGTGTAGGGGAGTGTAATAGAATGGCATGTTTTAGAGTGTCTTAAAGTGGAGGGGAGTAGAGTGGAGGGGCATGTCATAGAGTGGAGTGGCGATTGGAGGAGTGGGTCATAGAGTGGAGTGTCATGGAGTGGAGTGGCATAGACTGGAGTAGCATATCATCAAGTGGAGTGGCTTAGAGTGGAGTAGGGTGGCATGTTACAGAGTATCGTAGAGTGAAGTAGAGTGGACATAGACTGGAGGTGCATTGAGTGGAGTAGAGTACTTTATGGTGGAGTGGCATAGATTGGAGTGTACTGTCATACAGTACAGTGAGGTGGCGTATCATAGAGTGGCACCTCATACAGTGGATGAGCATACACTGGAGTGGCGTACAGTGGAGTGGCATGTCGTAGAGTTGGAGTGGCATTCCGCAGAGTGGAGTGGCGTGTCATACAGGGGAGTGACATGTCGTACAGTGAAGTGATGTAGAGTGGAGTTGAGTCTCCTAGAGTGGAGTGTTGTGTTGTAGAGTGAAGTCATGTGATGTGTCACAAAGCGGAGTGGCATAAAGTGGAGTGGCATGTTGTAGTTTAGAGGGGCATGTCGTAAAGTGTCTTAGAGTGGAGGGACGTAGAGTGGAGTGGAGTGGCGTGGTTTGTCATACAGTGGAGTGGCATGACGTAGAGTAGAGAGGCGTGTTATAGAGTGGAGTGGTGTGGAGTCTAGTATAGTGGAGTGATGTGTCATACAGTAGAGTGGTGTTCCGTAGAGTGGAGTGGTGTGTGTAGAGGTGCTTAGGTAAATTTTCATATCTCTCTGTAATGTCTTTAAAGAGGAAATACAGCTTTATTGCTTTCCAAAGGTCAGTAGAATTTCTATGGTTTTTGGTGTTATTTAGTAGTATTGAGCTATGTTTATAGCCAACTTTGTGTTAATAACCAATCACATAATGCCTTACGTTTTTTTTTCTTCTTTTTTTTATTATAAAATGTTATTTGAACACAGCTGTTTGCTCACAACCTGGAGGCCGGCAGCATGTAATATGTAAAAACTTTATCATCAGGACACAGCTCTCATGCCTACAACCTGCATTTCACCATCCGCAATGTCTGCTGGCGGTACTGTTACAGCTTATGACATAGGTTTGTACTTGATGAATCTTAATATAACAACAACCCCCCTCCCCCCCACCCCACCTGCCTTACCCAAATTGACTGTAGTGTCACCCTATATGTCGTTTGGTTCGAGTCAGCCTTCCACTCCTCTCCATGGCGCTAATCTCCGGATTCTTTCCCTCTTTGTCCCCACACTTGAAACCCTTGTCTTAGAGGTTCAGCGATGACCCTCAGTTCATAGCAATACCACCAATGCTTCTCTGCTTAGTTCCTTTGAAGGTCTGACAACCCCCCGGCACCCAACCAGGCCACAAATGGTTTCCAGATATCCGAAGGCCTGGATCTACTAGGCATTAATTCCCAGACAGCTGGTCTTTGCAATAAATTACAGTGTTCACGTATGCCGCTATTGTAGCGGGCTGCTGCTTCTTCCAGTGGAATGCCACCTGCCTCTTAGCCAGTAGCAGTAGCATGGCTGTGAGCTTCCGGGAACTTTTTGGGACCTCGGAGACAAAGCCCAAAAGTGCTGTCAGTGGAGTGGCTTGTACCTGGTTGTTAGTAATTTGTCTGATATGCCCAATTACTTCCGCCCAGAATCTCTCTATCGGTCCGCAATCCCATGCCAAATGTGAGAATATGGCACCCGGAGCCCCACATCTCCAACACTTTGTGTCTACATGTATACCCATGCGATGCAGCTGAGAGGGCATTCAATATAGTCTGTGTAAAAAGTTCAAGTTGATTAACAGCAATCTATAATTGGGGGGAGGTCTTCTAGTTGGGAGCAACAGTATTCCCATTGTTTGTCCGTGATAACAAGGTTAGAATCACTCTCCCACTCCGCCCTGGGCGTGCATTCGATTACAGTTGACTCTTTTTGCGTTATACCGTAGATGCGCGTAATCAATTTGCGAGGAGAAGGATTGGCCAATACATTTTCTAGCGCGGGTAATGCAGGAGGCACCTGCGGGAAAGTGACATATCTAGCGCGGCATGAGGCCCTAATCTGATAGTACAGAAGCATGTCCGATGCCGTGGGTGCATGTGAGTTACACATCTGTTGTAATGTCAGGAATTTATCGTCCGGAAATAGATCGCTACCCTTCTCCAATGCATGCGCCTTAGCTCTTGATGCGATTGCTTTGTCCGTCAGTGGAGTTAATAGCGGGTTACCCCCTATCGGCATAGATGGTGCGTATAATTCCTCGAGATGGACCCTCTTTGCAATCCCTCTCCATGCCCACCTCATGGTTTCTACCATGTCAATCTCTAAATGGGGTCTCTTATAAGGCTGATAGATTGCCGTGTTCAGCAGAATGGGAGCCACTCTATCAATTTCGACCGCCACATGAGGTTGAAAGGGCATTGGGTGCTGTCAGAAGTGCAAATATTGTACCTGTGCGCTATAGGAGTAAAGATCAAAATCAGGAGCCCCCAATCCACCCTGGGTAAAGGGTAGTGTCAGCAGCTTCCAGGATGCCCTAGGCTGCTTGCCCGCCCATACCAGGTCAAGCATGTGGGTTCTTAGTTTCCGGAAAAAATGTGTATTTAGCGGCATCGGGATGTTTACGTATAGGTATAGGAGTTTGGGCAGGATTACCATTTTAATGATGGCTATTCGACCCATCAATGACAGCGGTAGCTGTTTCCATTTCTTTATTTTGCATTCTATCCATTCCACTACTGTCCTATAATTTGCCAGCCATATTTCGTGCAGTGATCTACTCACCCATATTCCCAAATATTTAACTTCCCCACTAGCCCACTGTATAGGAAATTCCATGTCAACCGGAGTGGTATTATCAATGAGCGGAAAGATCACGGATTTGGACCAGTTTACCTGAGTGCCTGTAAGCCCACCATAACGAACGATCTCTCGCATTACTTCTACAAAGTTATCCTCAGGGTTTGTAAGATATATTATCATGTCATCTGCATACATTGAGATCAACGGTCCTCTAGATGTGAACCATATGCTCCTTTGTGTATGGTGTTGGTGTAGCCGGGCCGCCAATGGCAAACAACAGTGGCGACAGCGGGCAACCCTGTCTTGTTCTCCTTGTTATGGCAAAAGGTTCCGACATTTTCCCGTTTATCTTGACCCGTGCCATAGGATTCGTGTAAAGCAACTGAAGTAATGCTTTACATCTTAATTGGATTTCTTATGTAGTATTTTATTGTTTTTCATTGTCATGTGACCAGAATTTGTTCTTCAAATGCCTTTTTGACACTTGCAAAACTTCACTGCAGCAGACTAGTTTATTTTCTTATCTGATTTTTGTTTTTGATAGTATTGTGCTACATTAGTAGCCCAAATTGTATTTAAGACAATAATTGCCCTCCTTTCACAATTAAGTTAACATTATGTACTTCCCTAATGGCCAAACACCTGACTCTTTATATTTCTGTTTATCTACCTTTGTAATCCTAATTGTTGTATGTAGGTGTATGTGCAAGATGATTAGGGTTCGGTTTGTTGGGCGCCGTTTAATTTTTGGGCCAGAGGGCATGCCAAGAAAGCAGATATTTAAAATAATTTAGATTTGAAAGGCGTTGAAGTAACCTTTATTAGTCAAAGAGGCTTGAAATTGAATCAGTTGCTCACGCTACTTGCCTCTGTTACGAAATGTGACCATTCCCACTTTATTGTTATCCCCTGTGGTGACAATCTATATAGTCTTCAATCAAAAAGGGGGGGAGGGAGAGAGAAGCAATGATCCATTCAGCTTCCAAGTCAGGTACAAAGATCAAAAGGAGGGGGGAATGGACCGCTTGTATCTACGTTACCAGGGTCGTAAGTTATTGGTGCCTTTCATAAAAACCCTCATACACGTACGTAGGTGGGAAGGCAGTATATCTTGGTTCTCTGCCTATTCGTAACATGACAGCATCATCATAGGGTTTATTTTTTGGTATGCTGACCTCCACCTGGAGGTGAACCACTGGTACTGCAGTAGTGTTTAGAGACCAAAACATTTTTTTAAAGTGAAGTGCTCAATGTGGAGTGAGGTTAAAATCCTTTCTACGTCCTCATTTGAGTGCAATTATTTATTGGTGAAGGGATGTTGAAGAAATTAAAAATAGAAGGTGTGTGTATTTAGATTGTGTTACTAAATCCAACGCACTAGTGTAATCCATACGTGAGGTTGACATGTTTCAGCATCATTATGCCCAGTGGCTTTCTTCAGGAATGGTGATAGTTTGCTGGCACTATTTGTGCAGCAATGGTGAGTGGGTTAACGTTTGTCCACTCGGATAAATAGGTCAGTAGTACATGTAATAGTAAGCACAGCAAAAAAAGGAATATGTGTAAATTCCTATCTGTTTTTGTGATGCTGTAAGTTAAACTTTATCGAAACATTTACAAACATTTTGGAAAAACTTTATTAGGTCCAGACTATTGATCCCACCATCTTGCGCATTTCACTAAAATAGGTATCATACTACGTAAATAGGGGCATTATTAAAAGTTATAGCGCCAGGGATCTAAGAGGCGCTAATGGTCTCGCGTTAACAATGGAAACCTACGATAAGGCGTCTCAAGTATTCATCAATTACACATTTCGCATCAGTGGTTTAAAAGGTGCATTGTATAACTTTGATGGTTCTGAGTATATGCATCTTGTATGCGTAGGTAATGGCCCGGTACATATGGGAAGAGACCGGGTGTAGGGGCGTTGCTATTTCTCTATGTTTGCCCCGTTATAACTACAGGAAGGAGGGGTTTTTAACTAAGGGCATTTATGAGTTCATTACTCGGTAGTGTGTCTCATCCGGCAATAATGGCGGCGTGGCATCAATACGGACTTGCTATAAAATAATGCAAAAGAGTGCTCAATTACCTGGAGAGCCCTCTTATGAGCATCCACGGAGGACCGGCAAGAATCTCCCAGCCTGCTGTGGTGAAGAAAAGAAAGTTAGTAGACCTTACTTGAATCGTGCGAAGACGATCTCTTGGCGTATTTTTTCTCACCTGCAGCTGCGAGAATTGTCTACTTGTGCTTTCTCTGCCCTCGGTGACGTGGGCCTATCGGAACAGTCATTTTTTCTTCATGAAGCTAGGCATAGAGGAAAGACTAAGCGATGATGAGTAGTGTTTTCTTAGTGAGGATTATTCGTGAATCGTGTTAATGATAGTTGGTGATATATAGTCGATATTGTGTAATTAAAGAGGCTTTTATAAATATTGCCTTCAATAAATTATTGTGAAAAAAAGGGGATGATGAAGTGTTACCAATAAGGTGCTCATTTGTAGGATTAGTTGTTTATTCAACAGTGTTTTGTAAGGACTATACATGAAAGATGTTGAGTACATGTTCGCAATCTTATCGTAATTCTGATTTTTATAAGAATGAATCTCTGAGGGTTTTTTTTTTTGTGTGTGGCGAATTGATCAGGAGGCTAGTTCAACTGATGCCATGGTATATCATCATTTAATCCTTGAACATTGGTCTTTAGGCGATGAACCCAATGTTGTTCTTTTTTTAACAGTATGTGTTCAGCATTGTTGTTCTTAACGGTTAGCATCTCGATGACTGTCCAATTCAATTTGTTAATTGTGTGGTTTGAGTCTATATAGTGCTTGCTCATTTTAGTTGTTGCTTTTCTGCACTTGATGTTGCTTTTATGTTCCCCAATCCGCAGCTTGACTTTACGACAGGTCATCCCAATGTATCTGAGACTGCAAGTGCACGTGATCATATAGACCACGTGCGTAGAATTGCAATTAGTATGTTGTTGTGGTGTCCATATTAGGTTCTCGGAGAGGGGCAAGCTTTTTGTTGTGGTGGTCAGTCTGCAGACTGCACAGGATCCACATGGGTAATGTCCAGTAATAGGATTCATATTCCAGGACGCAGTGATACTTTCTGTTTTAGTTCTGGGTGCAGGTCGTGTGTGCACCAAGAAGTGCTTCTTGTTCTTCTATTTGCAAATCTTGGTTTTGACCATTTTAGACAGCCAGAAGTGACAATCTTCCATTTTTTATTGATGATCTTCTTCACTGCGTTGGTAGCCGTGCTGTAAGTTGTTACATATGTGATTAGATTATCAGTAGGTTCTTTCGGTATTGAGATCAAAAGACAATCCCTTGGTTGATGTCTGGCTCTTTTTTGGCACTTACGTATGGTTTTCATTGGGTAATCTCTTCGTGCCAGTTTCTGTGTAAGATCATCAGCTTGTTGTTTATAGTCACTCAATTTACTGCCGTTACATCTGAGACATAAAAACTGACTATAAGGTAGATTGTCTCTTAAAGGTCTTGGGTGAAATTTTTTGTAAGACAGTAGACTGTTGTTTGCAGTGGGCTTATAGTAAGCTTTTGTCTGAATGGTGTTATTCTCTATATAGAGGGTAATATCCAGGAAGTCCAATCTGATCTTGTCAGCTGTAAAGGTAAATTTCAGGCATCCGTCTCTGGTGTTGATCCAACTGATGAAGTTCCGGAGATTATCACTGTTATCATTCCAGATAACGATAATATCATCTATATATCGTTTCCAGAACAATATCTTGGGGAAGAATGGATTTTGGTCATTCAGTATGTGTTGGTTCTCAAAATTGCTCACGTAAAGGCCTGCTACTGATGGCAGGAAGGCACTGCCCCTGGATGTTCCATGGCATTGTACATAAAGTGATCCATTATACTCGAAAAAGGTTTCGTTTAGGGCTAGTCTGCAGCATTCCAGAACGAAGTGCCTTGATGTTTTGTACTCTCATTGTTCAGAGAATAGTATGGTCTCTAGAGTTTCCAAAGTATTTTGTTACGGAAGGCTCGTGTAGAGACTCTCTACGTCCAAGCCTACTAGATGCATCTTGTTTTTCATCAAACGGTAGGCCTATGAGTTGGTTCAGGAGGTCTCGGATATCTTTTAGATACGTTGGTGTTTTTGGACCAAAGGTTTAAGGAACTGGTCAGCAAATTGGGTCAGTGGTTCAAGTACTGAACCTATCCCAGAAACGATTGTGCCGCCTGGAGGTGGGGATCTGTTTTTGTGTGTTTTCGGCAAAGAGTAGAAATATGGTATCTTAGGGCTCTGTGTGATCAAGAAATCAGCTTTGTTTTTTGTGATCCAGGGGTTTACTTCAGCTTCTTCCACCATCATTTCTATGGTACACTGTAACCTAGTTGTAGGATCAGTTGTGGTCTTTTTATAGAATTTCTCATCAGAGAGGAGATCCAGGCACTGTTTGTTGTATCCTTCCTTCTATAATAGGAAAATGCCTCCCCCCTTGTCAGCGGGTTTGATTATTATGTTCTCGTTCTTTCTCAGTTGGTCCAAGGCTTGTTGTTCGTGTTTCGTGATATTAAAAATGGTTTTCTTGATGGTCCTCATGGACTTCCTCAGCTTCTTTCATGATTGCTTGTTTGAAAGCTTGTATTTCAATGGGTACCATATGATTGAGAGGGCAAAAGGTTGATTTTCACCTGAGGTTAGTGTCACTTTCCGATGTAGAGTCTTCCTTTCCACTGAAGAAGGCCTTCAGTTGCAGCTTCCTGCAAAGTTCAGCCAATTCACACCGTAGTTTGAAGATGTCTAATGTTGGGGTTAGGACGAATCCCATTCCCTTGTTCAGGATCCGTACTTGATTTTCAGTAAGACAGTGCCTGTTAGATTAACTATAAGCGATTCGTCGAGCTCGGTCCTGGTTTCTCTTGGACCTGCTGCATGTCAATACTTGGCGTTGTTGTTCGTTCCAGGTCACTCCTTTCCTTCTTCCTCTTTGGGGAGTCTGGCCTCTTCCTAAAAAAGGCAGTTGTTGCATATTCTGTGGTCCCGTCATTGGGGCTAGTGAGGGTATTCCTTGGTGGTATGGATTCATCCAACCATGATAGTTAGGTAGGTATGGTTGAAGAAAAGGTATCGGTTGGTCATTGTAGTTCGGTCTGTGCCATCTATTCGCTCTTCGACGTCATTGGTTTCTAAATTGGTTTCTTCCTCTACATTGGAAGGTGTCTTCCTCACTACAATCTGAGTTGTCAGTGGAGTTCCCTCCTGTTGAGTCGTTGTCTGTTGATTGGTCTGGTATGACTAGTCACCTTTTGAGTAAGGATGCATCTTTTCTTGTGAGAAACGTTTGAGATCATTCCCCAGTTTTTGTATCTTGTTCTGGGTGATATAGTCTTTTGTTTCATTTATCTCATGGTTGATTTCTTCCAAGCTTTTCTTATATACAGAAATATGTACAGTTGTTTTCAGTTTTGCCTCACTTATGTGGACGCCCACAAGAGGGTTCTCCAGGTAATTGAGCTCTCTTTTGCACTATTTTATAACAAGTCTGTATTGATGCCACAGCGCCATTAATGGCGGATGAGACACGCTACCAAGTAATGGACTCATAAATGCCCTTAGTTAAAAACCCCTCCTTCTCATAGTTATAACGGTGCAAACATAGAGAGATAGCAACGCCTCTACACCCGGTCTCTTCCCACATGTACCGAGCCATTACGGATGCATACCAGATGTACATACCAGATGTACATGCTCGGAACCCTCAAAGTTATTCAATGCACCTTTTAAACCACTGATGCGAAATGTGTAATTGATGAATACTTGAGAAGCCTTATCATAGGTTTCCATTGTTAATGCGAGACCATTAGCGCCTCTTAGATCCCTGGCGCTATAACTTGTAGTAATGCCCCTATTTACGTAGTACGATACCTATTTTAGCGAAATGCGCAAGATGGTGGGATCAATAGTCTTGACCTAATACCTTTTCTCCAAAATGTTTGTAAATGTTTCAACAAAATTTTACTTACAGCATCACAAAAACAGATAGGAATTTACATCTATTCCTTTTTTTGCTGTGCTTACTATTACAGGTACTACTGGCCTATTTATCAGAGTGGACAAACGTTAACCCACTCTTGATTGCTGCACAAATAGTGCCAGCAATCTATCACCGGTCCTGAAGAAAGCCCCCCAGACCTGGCTGGGCATAATGGGGCTGAAACATGTCGACCTCACGTATGGATTACACTAGTGAGTTGGATTTAGTAACACATTCTAAATACACACACCTTCTATTTTTAATTTCTTCAACATCCCTTCACCAATACATAATTGCACTCAAATGAGGATGTAGAAAGAAATTTAACCTCACTCCACATTGAGCACTTCACTTTTTAAAATTGTTTTGGTCTCCGGACACTACTGCAATACCAGTGGTTCACCTCCAGGTGGAGGTCAGAATACCGAAAAATAAACCCTATGATGATGCTGTCACCTTACGAATAGGCGGAGAACCAAGATATACCACCTTTCCACCTACGTGCGTGTATGAGGGTTTTCATGAAAGGCACCAATAACTTACGACCCTGGTAACGTAGGTACAAGTGGTCCATTCCCCCCTCCTTTTGATCTTTGGACAATGTATATAGGACACATAACTGGAATTAGACTGGAAATTGAGATGAAGGGGGCATTTTTCATCTTAATGTCTATGTTTCTGAGGAGACATTTAGTGTTCTCAAATATTTGTCAGAGACAAAAGTGGATGTGGGCTACACTAAATGCAGCTAAGTTTGAAAAGACTCGAAGACACGTCAACAAGGCAGTCTCAGCATTCCTTCAAGTATATAAAATGTGTTCTTGTATTTTTCATTTCAATATAAAATATTCCAATTCAGCACTGTATCGTCCTGAAAGCATACATTTTACAACCTATGGAAACAATCTTTTTATTTCAAACCTAAAATTGAGCTTTAAAAGCATATTAAATTATGTTTGTTTATAAAACAACAAAGGTTCCTTTAAGAGCCCCTCTATATTATGTCAAATTGTATTTTGTGAGCATTTTTTTACATTTCAATAATACCGTGGTACTTTCTAGATACTTTCACAAGAGTACCGCAGTACTTATTAACCATTGTAAAAAATACAAAAATCAATATCACTACTTTCTCTACCTCTGCTGAGTTTGCTAAACTGTTGTTCTTCCTCTACATTAAAACAAGTGTCATAACCTATATTTCAAATGAAAGCAGGGAACAAAGGTAAAGTGTGGCATCGCTAAGTACTACAGTATTCCATGAAGGTACCGTGGTACACCACAGCCCAATATATCACTAAGGTTTTGTCCCTTATTACTTATATATTTATTTATTTTATAACACTTGTAAGGCGCACAGCTACCCACAAAGGGTTTCCCGGCGCCGGACCAGCGAATCACAAAACACAACTGGATAGAGAGCAATTAAAGCACTTATTTGTCGTACAACCAGGTTTTTACACTTTTTCTAAAAATCATGTAGTTTTCCTCCTTGCGTATATGAATGGGTAAAGTGTTCCACAGAGTTGGGCCCAAATAGGAAAATGATCTCCCGCCTATTCTAGCCCGTTTGAACCTTGGTACCACAAAGTTCGCAGCAGTGCAAGAACGAAGACTGCGATTGGGGAGGTAGGGCTTAGCAAGGTCCTGTAGATATTTGGGGGCAGCACCAGCTTTGATTTTAAATAGGTAGGTCAGGGTTTTGAAACGGATCCGGTTTTCAACCCTGAGCCAATGCAGGTCCCTAAGATGTTTGGTGATCCTAACGGATCTAGGGATTCTGCAAAGCAGTCTGGCAGCAGCGTTTTGTACCAATTGCAAACGTCTTATTACTGCTTTGTTTGAGCCCAGATACAAGATGTTGCTGTAATCAAGCCGAGATGTCACTAAGGCATTGACTACGGTCTTCTGGGTAGTAGGTGGTAACATCCAGGCAATTTTGCGAAGCCATTTAAGAATGGCAAAACATATGCCTGCCACTTTGTTGGCTTGCTGAGTCATACATAGACTGTCATCTATGATGACCCCAAGGTTTCTAACCTGAGAAGCTGGAGGTGGAAGTTTACCAAATGATGATGGCCAATGGGGATCACTCCAGAGATCTTTACTATTCCCTAAGAGGAGGACCTCTGTTTTCTCCCCATTTAATTTAAGTTGATTAGCTGACATCCAATTAAAAATTTCCTGAAGGCCTATTTTCAATGCAGATGGAGCAGATGAGTCAGATTTGGAAAGTGAAAACAGGATTTGAGAATCATCTGCATAAGTCATTCAAATAAGACCAAGATTTTCTGCAAGATTGGCTAATGGTCGTAGGTACAAATTAAAAAACAAAGGGCTCAGGATCGATCCCTGTGGCACACCATGAGGAGAGTGGAATATCTCAGAGCATGCCTCCGAGGAGGAGATCTGGAAAGTGCGGAGGGATAAGTAAGATCTAATCCACTCCAGTGCTTTGCCTTCGACACCATTCTCCCCCAACCTGTCAAGCAGTATGGAGTGAGAAATGGTGTCGAAGGCCGCACTTAAGTCCAACAAGACCAATGCTACCGTTTGGCCGTCATCCATGAGCTCCCTGATTTTTTCTGTGACCCCGAGTAGGGCCGTCTTGGTGGAATAACCACTCCTAAACCCAGATTGGGACGAATGAAGAAGCTCGTTATTTTCCACATAGATTGAGAGTGCCTTGTGGATGTGCCTCTCCAGAATTTTTGAAAAAGCAGGCAATAATGAAATTGGACGGTAATTGGCCAATATCATAGGGTCTGCGGCCGGCTTTTTAAGTAGAGGACTGACCATAGCATGTTTCCAAAGAGCAGGAACTGTGGCCTGCTCAATGGAGGCGTTCAATATCTCAGCTATGGAGATCATAGCAGAGTCCTCTAATTTACTTAAGATACTGATAGGAATAGTGTCACGTGGGGAACCTGATTTGATCGATTTTAATAATTCCTTCAGTGTATCCAGATTAATGGGAGGCCAGGCATCAAGATGACAATTTCCTCTGAGAACTTGAGGGATGTTATATTGTTTATGCGTGGTCGTGCTGTCCCTTTTGATATTAGAAACAATGTTCTCAATCTTATCGGTAAAAAACGAAGCCAAGTCCTGACACTGCTGGGTATTAAGAGGGGTAGGTTCCGCTCTTGAATTTTCACCAGCCAGCTCTTTTACAGTATTGAAGAGAGTACTTAAAAACTACTGAACCAATTTAGATCAAATGACAAAAAAAACCTCTTCGGTTTTGGGACTCACCTTTTACCTTTGCACCCCCTTAACTAATCACCACAATTTTGTTTGTCATCAACCAATGTAGAAAATAGAATAAGTTTGCATAGTTTTGTGGAGATTCATCAAATGGTGGTAAAGTTATTACCAATCGGTTTGGTTCAGCAAGCTTTATTCGGTATGCATTACAACCAGAAAAGCAACAGATATATGTATACAAACAGTTAAATCCAATTACACAGAAATGGTCCAATTAATTAATTACATTAAAATTAAAATCAGTTAAAAATCATGATACTTTTTCTCACATAAATCGATTTTAAAATAAATGTTGCAACATAAAAACATATCTCATGATCTATTAGTGCAATTAATAAATTCATAACAGCGTTAGTTGTTCTTACATTGTATTTTTTGAGCAATGGCTTCAAATAAGCACGTCTAAAATGCAGATAAAAATCACAGAAAAGTAGAAAGTGAATAGTGCTCTGTTTGGAATGCTCATCACATGGGCATAGGGTTATAGGCCGTGTTTTCATTTTGGGGAACACAACTAGGTGATGAGCAATTCCTAATCTCAGCCTTGTGTGAAGGCTTTGTATCTAAAGACAAATAGCTTTGAAAGCCATCACTATCTACAATTGTTTTGTAAAACAGGTATGTAGTTTGCTTCTCAACTGTTCTCATACGGATCTAATTTTTATGTGCCAGGAACATACCCTTTCTTTCCTGCTTGGGCAGGCCTATCAAATATGCTGGATTTTCATGGATCTTAATCTTAAATAATTTGCTGATTACTTCCGTGATATATTTTATCCAAGGGATAGATAAACTATTGTCCAGTTGCAGACAATCCCGGATGATTGTTTGGGTAAGTTTTGTCTCATCCTTGGCCCAGATGGATTTCCAGAGTATTAAGGGTCGCATAGCAATCAAATACAATAAATATCTTATTCCCACTTCTCGATGTACTATCTCTGAAGATGCGGATGCGGGCAGGCATAAGAGATGTTTTAGGAAAGAATTTTCCTCTGTTTGTAATGCCTGGCTGGTGTTATGGCCCCACACCCCAGCACCATATAATGCAATTGAAGCACATCTAGCTTTATAAATATCTATCATGTCCTTAATACGGCGGTCTCCCAATTTAGATGCAAATTGGAAGACCCCATGTGCACTCTTTATCATCTTTGAACAGACATTAGTTAATTCATGCTACCAATTTCCCTTGCCTGAAAAACGTTATCCCCAAATAGCAAAAATTGTTAACAGTCTCCACTCTGGTGCTATCTATAAAAAATGTTTTTAGTTTCTTGTATTTTAAGCCGCATACTATAGTAAATGTTTTTGCTTTGTTGATTAACTACTTCCTACTGATAATAAAAGCTTCAAACTTATCTATTTGTCGCTGTAGGCCAACTGGAGTTCTAGACAAAAGCACAGCATCATCTGCATAAAGAAGGACCGGTATAGCATGACCTGCAGCTTGAGGTGCATCCGCCTGCACCGACTTGATGGCTGTGTCGAATTTGTTTACACATAAAGTAAAAAGCAATGGTGCTAGGACACAGCCTTGGCGGATGCCTCGTTTGACCTTAAAATTTGGGGTGCATTCACCGCGTTGACCATTCCGGACTCAGGTTGTTAGTCTTGCATGCAGCCTTGCGAGAAATTAAATAATGGGTTCTGGAGCGCCAAGGTTAAGCAGAACTGCCCAAAGGAAAGCATGGTCAACAAGATCAAAAGCACTACTGAGATCTGCAAAACATAAATATAGACTCCCTTGTTTTGCACACGTATATTTACCTATTAAAAGCTCTAAGTTAATGCATTGCTCTGTTGTACCTAACCCTCTTCTAAAACCATATTGTGCTAGTGATAAAATCTTGTTCCCTGTGACCCACTCCTTCAGTCTTGCTAATAAAACTCTACTCATCACTTTTACTGAAGAGTCTAAGAGGGAAATGGGCTGTAATTTTTAGCTTCCAATTTGTTCCCTTTTTTGTAAATGGGAATAATTACCGATTGACCCCATGTGGGTGGTGTGCTCTCGGTTACTGCAAGGTTAAAAACGCTAGTGAGTATTGGTCCCCATAGATCCGGTACTATTTTATACGTCTGTTGGGACCCTGACATGGCCCGGGGCTTTTCCTCAATTACTACCCATTATTCCTAACTTAACCTCATGAAGCATAATATTTAAGGGTATTGATGGCCACTTGCAATGTGTTGGACTAGGAGATCTAAAAACATAATGGTCAGATGGATTAAAAATACTGGAGAAATGTAACACCCATTCTTCACAACTAACATGGGACAATAATTCCGGGAATGATTCATTTTTTAGAAATGATGAATTGACAGTTTCCCAGAAAAGCTTGTTATTGGATGTGTCCGCTGCCAGGGATTGTTTGTCCTGTGCTTGCTCCTTGAGCTCTCTTTTCCTCATTTTAAGAGCTGATTTATAGTTAAGTCTTAGGTTTTTGATTAAATCAATATTCCTAGATCTACTACTAAGGGCCTGTTTTAATTGGTTCAATGCCAGGGTGCATGTATGGTTGAACCATCCCCTGCTTTGGATAGTTTTATCCCTAAGGGGTGCGGTCATTGTCTCTTCAATAATACCATTAATTTTACAAAAAATAGTTAACATTGTGGGGTTAACATCTACTTTAAGAGGATAGGAGGTCTCTGTACCACATTTTATAACAATATCATTTAAAACTTTAGTCGGGTCTACCCCCTCCCACTTAATTCTTATTTTATTTGGTCTGATCGGGGCAATGTTGCCAGTAACAGTATGTTGGAACACAAATGTGTTACTTCATATCAATATTGTCATTATAATATAGTTATGATCGCTAAGCAACAACTGAGCAATCTTTGGCCTAGAACATAGATATACAATACTCGTGGATATTAATACATGATCAATCACTGTGTTAGCATTCCTTCCGATATAGGTTGGTATCACCCTGCCATTAGAATCATGAACACATTGTAGTAAATCAAGGTCATATTTCTCCATCATTATATTTAATGCACCTCTGTAATTATTATGTGGGAAGTGTATACAGTCGTCCTCTTCGTCACTCTTATACCCAAAAACTTTTGTCATAGACAATGGCCATATTTGAGTATTAAAATCCCCTACCCACAAGATTGCAAAATTGGTATTCATTGCTCCGACCAAATTATCTAGCCCTTTTTCCAGTTCAAGGACTACATTGTGGCGGGTTGAATCCAAAACATTGTTATAAAAATTAACCAGGAGGAAATCCCAACCATCTTTGCAACACAAACACAGTATCTGTGAGTGTTCTCCTATTTTAATCACTCTTTTAACAATAACAGGTAGTTTATTTGACAAAAGAATTAGGAGCCCTCCTTTGGCTCTACCTGCGGAAGAAGGTAATGCCAGGCGATCATAAGAGGTAAACCCTTGGAAATGGACTTGATCTGTGTTGCAGGTTTCTTGCATACAAATTATATCATGTTTGTTAATAAAATCTTTACAATCTGGTGAATCCTTTTTACTTGCCAGACCGGCTATATTCCATGTAACAATTGTATAACCATTTACTGGCAAGTTACCTGTATTGCCATCAAGGTGTTCACATATTCTTTCATTGTCCCTACTTGTGTGTGGGGGCACTTCATGTCGACTTGTTACATTTAAGGTAGAATTAGGTATGGTCACTAGTAAATTATCAGCATTTAATACTCTGTCTCCCGTCAACCCTTCTCCATTGTGGCCAGACTCCACACTGGGTAGACGGGCAATGTTATGTCAGTCATTTTCTTGGTGTGTGCTAAGGGCTTGCTATCTGTTAGACACTTATAATGCGTATTGGGGTGGGTTGGCACTTCAGGTTGGCACTTCAAGGTGCCCCCGATTAACTCCCCTGTTATATATAGGCCTTAAATGTCAATAGAAAAAGCCAAGGGGTAATAAGGACACATTGAAGTCGTAGTGTGATGGTGCAACCGCTCTTTCTAGAGTATTCCTTTCCAATTAGGGTTTCTGAAATTGATGATAATACAGTCTCCTAATTTCTTAGCTAAGAGGCCAATCCAGCTTACTCTTCTTGTGAAGAGTATCTGGTTTCCACAACCCACTGGATAACCACAGTTCTTATTTAGCCAATGGACCACTTTATTTTTTAGAGTATAGTCCGGTTCCCTTTGGACCAGCTGTAACTGGGGTACGTTCACCATAACTGCCACATATGGACAGCATTCTGGGGGTAAATTTATAGAGATGCCGGTTCTTCCCTCGGGGGCCCTCATCTCTCCTGACTTGATATGGTTCGTGGTTGGCTGAATCCTCTCAGTCCTGTTCCCTCTAGTAGGGCATGGTTGATTATTCGGGGTCTCGCTCTGTTGAGGGTGAGTTGAGACCCCATTGAGAACGTTTTTACTCCCTAGAGTTATTCTTCCTCGGGACCCATGATCCCTATTACTAATAGCTCATGTTCTTGTTGCCATGTTGGAGGTGGCTGTTGCCTGTGGCAGCTGTTCAATAAGTCCCCCCCATTGTTACATGCATCTTTTCCCAGACACTGTCACCAATATTCCTTAATATGCCACTAAAATGTAACTATTTCTCCATTCAGTTTGTCTAATTTATTATAAAGAGGTTTTAACGATTCTTCTATCTTCAATGCTACGAGGTGTACATTTTGTGTGGCTTGTGAATTAATTAAGGGCCCTTGGTCAGAAAGATCATCATTGACCTCGACTGTCATATTATGCGATGATCCTTTCTTGTTTTCATTATTCCCTGCCTTTACCAGGCTCTTTTTGCATCCTCTTTTCCTTTTTGGATTAGGTGATCCATTTGGCGAGTGTAATCGTGCTACAGCAGTCTGCATGTATGGATCTGTACATGTATTCCCTATACTTTCTCTTATCGATGGGGTGCTTTGTTTTTTATTGCAAGGAACTTCCTTTGACTGAGCATTCTCTTGCTGGGCTACTCCACTAACCTCACCAACCATCTCTTCTATCACCGTGCCTACTCCTAAACAAAGGCGGCGTTCCTCTCTGTTGATTTCAACATTAATTGCGCTAACTGCACGCACTAGGTAAGAGTCAATTGTGGTACATGGAGGATCAACTACTGTTTTTTGCAGTTTACACTTCGCCATTTTGGTTTGTCTTCTTTTACACAAAAACCATGCCCTCGTTCAGCTATAAAGTGCAGAGTGCAAAGTACAAAAAAGTGCTTAATGCAATAGTTTGAGGGACTAGGGATTGGTCAAAGTGCCGGGTGCAGTACAGGGAGCTAGGTCCAATTTAGAGAAATACAGGTTTAAAATCCTCGAGATTTAAATAGGATTAAAGGGGAAAAAAAGTTAAATAACACTATTTACCACAGGCTATTCACAGTAGCTTCAATAAAAATATACAGTACTCTACACATAAATAAAATTAAGTACAATTTGGCTGAACCTAAAAAATCTGATTTCTTACTGCTACTACTCGTAGCGCCTGCCACTTGCAAAACTCCCCTACTGCGAGGTCGATAAAAGAGCACAACAATGTATAACAATATATAAAAGGCAGGCACCATGAAAGAAAAGAGTTAATTATGCGTGAGGGCTCACCACCTTTACTGTTCAATTCAGGAATTGGAGATGTGTTCCAACTTGAGTTCAGCCCTGTCCACGGTATAAATTTGGCCAATGTTCAACACCTCATTCCTGGGCCAAGAGGGGTGGCCCTACCCTGCCTCATCTGGCTGTGGACGGGCGCAGACTGCGGGAGCCCCAGGTGGATATTGTAGGCGCCTCCTGGTGCAGGGAATCCTGTTGGTGTTTGCAGCAACACGCTATGCCGCAAGGGAGGCTGGGGGGTGTAGTCCTCCTTCCAGCTCCTGGTCTCCTCGTCTCCTTGCCCCCAGCGAGGGGCGAACAGCAGCAGCAGATAAGGGCAAATGGGCTACAACTACAGAGTGCCTACTGTCACTCAGTAATATTAATATGCATATATTAATGTAATAATAATATGTGTATATATACATATATGTTACCTACTGGCAGTCACCAGTAGATAGTTACAGTTAGGACCTAAATACCATAGACATAGCGTTTTCTGACTTGGCTATATCTTTGGCACCATTTGACGAATCTTCATGAAATTTTCCCCAAAAGTGTCAAAGTTGGGTCTTATTGTGCATAGAAATTTTCACGGTGATCCATTAAGTGGGGGCCAAGAAAAAAGAGAGGGGGGATAAAACAAAAGTGAGTTTCCCATGTAAATTCCCACTTAGAGCTTAGAGTCTAGACAAGCCTGCAGCCCAAACCGCTAGACGGAATTACACCAAATTTGGCTAAAAGGTAACTTTTGAACCAGAAAGTGTGCTTTTTCTTATTTAGTGTAAATACGTTCAGTAGTTTTCGAGATATTAAATTAAATCCAAATGTATATATCTAAGGTCGTGAAGCTCTTGCGAATAATGTAGAGCTCATGCACAGATTTGCAGAGCCCTGATTGGCTGTCAGCACTTCAACCATGAAGTGTTGGTAGCCCTTTTGGGACTCGGCGTCGGCAGAGTGACAAAAACGCATACAAAAAAGTTAAAGAGGGGCAGGGTACGAATACTCTAACCCTCCCTAACCTTGATCCTGGGACCCCACAGGGACCTCACCGGGTAAAAAACTGTTTTTATAATTCACTGTGAAATTTGTGAATATTCACTGATATCAGTGTTAAAATAGGGCTAAAATAAAAATTAAAAGGGCCTCCTTGTGGACCCCCTGCCCGGGGATTACCAATTTTTTAAAAAGGAGGGAAAGAGCATTTTAAAAGCTCATGCTTGTTGGAAGTAGAGTGTTTGCTTTTCCCTGTCTGCAGGCAAGGAGAGAGATTAAAGTATTGCTCCCACATGCAGGGAGCAGCATTTCTAGTAGCTGCCTGTGTGCTTGAGAAAAGCAAGACCCTGCAGGAGGCAG
This sequence comes from Triturus cristatus, assembly GCF_964204655.1. NCBI lineage: Eukaryota > Metazoa > Chordata > Amphibia > Caudata > Salamandridae > Triturus > Triturus cristatus. The sequence continues at coordinate 354,085,749 of NC_140595.1, forward strand.
GGAGCCAGCTGGGATCAGGGGGGCCTTGAGGCTCCCCTTGTGGTCCCCAACATGTGCACTGAGTGTGGCCAGGGCACAAGGCAACCAGGAAGATAGCACCAGGTTCCACAGGATGGGGTCTCTGTGGCCAAAATCATCCCAGGGAGGGGACCTGTGCGGGTCCCACTTGTGTAAACAAATAAGGGTCCTAACCTCTTGGGCTTGGAGAAGGCAAAGCTAGCGTGTTTCCTCTCATATTCCACATTGAAAAACAATGCAAAAACCCTTAATGAAGGTGACTGCATAATTGATCTATTGGAGCGCAATCTGATCTGGGGTGACTGTACTGAGTTATTTCTTGTTGTCTCCTGGTGAGAGCAGAGTTAATAATGCTCCCTTTTAATTACCATGAGTACTCAAATGCTCAAAATCATCTCCGAGCCTTGCCCATTTGCCCACGTCTTGTTTTCCTTAATAGAATACAAAGGTCTTCTCACCTTTTTCCAGGTTGATAGACAGCTCAACAAAAGGCCCTCAAGTGCATTTCCAGACGATTTTGGTAATGCATTATTTATGCAAAGCCATCTCCTCCAAACAAAGAAGAACTTACTTAATTTAGTTATGGTGAAATACCCCCGTTTGGTGGAGATTCACCTCTTTGTAGTCTTGCCATCCTCTCTTGTTGAGGGTTCCAGTTATCACAGATTTGTGTATAACGATGCTCAAGGAACAATCACATTGCTGAAATTACATGCACACCTCTTGGTCCTTTGAGCAGCTGTAGTGTAGAATATGCACAGGCATTTACCCAATGAGGTACCACTTACTTAACCAAATGAAATTACTCCAGTTGGGTAGACGTTTTTGGCAAAACAGAGGACTCTTTTTGGAAAAAATGAGGTTTTGAATCTCATTCTGGTGCTGATTTCACAAAAAAACAGACACACTTATAAATGTAAACATCGGAGGTGTCCCAGTTGAAGCTCTACTTTAGTATATCACAAATGACCCTAACTTATTGAGCTTGCCAAAGGCAAAGCAAGAATGTTTCCTCTCATATACCACGTTGAAAAATGATATGAAATCCTTAATGGAGGTTAATTAATCATTGATCTAATGGAGCACAATCTGATGTGTAGTGACTGTGATGAGTGGTTCTTTCTTGTCATCTCCTGGTAAGAACAGAGTCCATTGTTCTCCCTTTTAAATACCCCAAGAATGCAAATGTCCAAAATTCATAGCACCACTCACACACCCACTCACAGACCTATACAGGCACTTACACACCTACTCAGGCACTCACACAGGCACTCAGAGACCCACTCACAGACCTACACAGCCACACACACAGTTTACAGTTAGGACTAAAAAGTTTAAAAAACATAAAAATTCAGTGAAAAACCAAAGGTTACAGGAATGTTATAGTTAGGAAATAGAATTTAAAAAACTCTTAGGAATTTAAAACAAACAAAGATCAAAGGGATGTTATAGTTAGGTTCAGATTTCACTCATACAAAACCATTGAAATTCACCTGAGCTAACCATAACTTATGTCACTGCAATGCTCTGCTTATGATCTCACATATTACAGGCCATAGGGGCTACCTCACTTTTAATAAATATGCATAATATTAATTTGTGAGGTGGCAGTCCCTGCGGTAAGGGGGGTCCAGAAGGCCCCCCCCACACTATTGAAATTTGACCCAAGGAGGTGGGGGTCACTGGGGCGGGCATCCATGAGCCCGCCATGCTATTTAAATTAGCCCCAGGGAGGTGGCAGTCCTAGGTGCAGGGGTTTCCGCGAGGCACTCCATATAAGACGCAGTAGCCCCAAGAGGGGCTATTGCCTCTTATATGGGACCCCCGGGGCTGCAGGCGGGTCCAGTGGGCCCATCCACATTCATAATGATAATAGCCCTGGGGGGTGGTGGTCCCCAGGGCTTTGAGAATCCGTAGGAATGGTGCCTTGTGCACCCCCTCTTATATTTATTATATGCCCCAGGGACCTGGCCCACCTGGGGGTTATTTTAAAGCAAGCGCGGGAGCCAGCGCTTGCTTTTTTTTTTACCAAAGTTGCATCAAATGTCACGATTTTGCAGCATTTATGATGTGTTTAAAAATTCCTCTATGCCATGGGGGGGACCCCAGGACCATGGCTTGGGGATCAAGGCATTCCTACCCTGACCCCTTTTCTTTATCTTCACTTTTTTGGGAGGACTTGTGAAGCCAAGTCCCAAGATAGCTGCCAACACTTCTTGGTTGGCAGCCAATCAGAACGGTGCATTTCCCTGCACAAGCTTGTCTTTGATTGTGAAGGCTTCGCGGCCAGATATATATCTATAATGTTCAACTTACATTTCTCAACAACAAATGAAAGGATAACAAAGAGCACAATCTGCGTAACAACATCTATCTTTCTGCCAAATTTGATGTTATTCTATCCAGTGGTTCGGGCTGTAGGTTCGACAACACGTTCCCATGGGAATTAACATTACAAACTTATGTCACTGCAATGCACTGCTTATGACCTCACATATTACAGGCCATAGGGGCTACCTCACTTTTATTAAATATGCATAATATTAATTTGTGAGGTGGCGGTCCCTGCGGTAGGGGGGGTCCACAAGGCCCACCCATACTATTGAAATTTGCCCCAGGGAGGTGGGGGTCAATGGGGCGGGCATCCATGAGCCCGCCATGCTGTTTAAATTAGCCCCAGGGAGGTGGCAGTCCTAGGTGCAGGGGTTTCCGCGAGGCACTCCATATAAGAGGCAGTAGCCCCAAGAGGGGCTATTGCCTCTTATATGGGGTCCCCGGGGACGCAGGCGGGTCCAGTGGGCCCATCCACATTCATAATGATAATAGCCCTGGGGGGGGTGGTGGTCCCCAGGGCTTTGAGAAGCCGTAGGAGTGGGTGCCTTGTGCACCCCCTCTTATACGTATGCCCCAGGGACCTGGCCCACCTGGGTTTTTTTTTTAAAGCAAGCACGGGAGCCAGCGCTTGCTTTTTTCTTTTTTACCAATGTTGCATCAAATGTCACGATTTTTCCGCATTTATGATTTGTTTAAAAATGCCTCTATGCCATGGGGGGGACCCCAGGACCATGGCTTGGGGATCAAGGCATTCCTACCCTGCCCCCTTTTCTTTATTTTCACTTTTTTTGGAGGACTTGTGAAGCCGAGTCCCAAGATAGCTGCCAACACTTCTTGGTTGGCAGCCAATCAGAACGGTGCATTTCCCTGCACGAGCTTGTCTTTGATTGTGAAGGCTTCGTGGCCAGAGATATATCTCTAATGTTCAACTTAAATTTCTCAACAACAAATGATAATATAACAAAGAGCACAATCTGCGTAACAACATCTATCAAAGTCAAAGTCAAAAATTGGCTTTATTCGGTTAAAAAAATTTAAAACCATCAAAGCATACACAGTAAAATTCCTATCACAATTAATCACATTTCTGTATCATAATTAACACAACTAAATATATTACAATCTAAAGTGTTATACAATTTATAATTACAAAAACACAATAAAAAGTTTGTCAGCCAATGGAAAATTAATTGTTTTTTATAAAAATTTCAGAAATCATTGCATCCAGTTGTCGTTACAATAAAACTTTCTGTTGCACTGCGAACATAAAAAGGCAGATGGGGGCGATTAGGGTAGCAGCATTTTCTTACGGCATCTCACAGCCCCTATAATGTAACTCGCCACCCCGAAACAAATTGCAGAAGACCCAAGCGTTTGTAAATAAACCAGAGCTGGTCTGACCTGTTCAAAATTACAACATCTTAGCAGTGGCAAGATAAATTTCTTTTGCTGCAGTACATAGAACTCGCAGAAAAAGATCATATGCAGGACATTTTGGTCTGATTTGTTGTCACATGGGCAAGGCCCTAAAGACCCACTTTTGGCATACCCCCGGGGGAAAGATAGCAACCATGGGAGCATGTCATGTTTGAACCTTTGCAGAACAAACAAATGGAAAGGATTATTTATGTATGTTAAGTACGGCTGGATCTCTCTCCCTGTGCTTAACATAACAAAGTTTCTGACCAATGGTTTTGCCAATTCCTCCTCTTCCCTTAGGACCATCAACCTATTTAAGTACTGAGATTTTACTGCCTTAATCGCAGTTTTACTTAAGGCCCTAGGGTTTGTAAACAAATCAAGGCTACCCATTGACTCCATTTGAGTTTTAATATAATGGATCCATGGTATAGCCATGGCCTTGTCCAAGGACAAACAGTCCTGAATGATTTAGATTCGGAGCTTGTTGTGACCAGATTCTAAGCCAACCTAATACCGGTGCCACAGCAATCTGGTCAGAAATATAACCAGCGCCCAAGTCTTCATGAGTGTTAAAGGATGCTGCAGATTGAGGGAGCGATAGGACTTTTCTAAAAAAGACATTTTCTGCCATTTGGATCTCACTAGATTTAGTATAGCCCCACACTTCACTCCCATACAACACCATGGGCAAACATTTGGCGTTATAAATGTTCATGATTGCCGGTACTGGCTTACAACCTAAACGTTTAGCAAAGCCCAACAGGGCCCCTGTGGCCTTCACTAGTGTGTTTTATTTCAATGAGTGTTGCATTACCCACGATCTTCTATCGTCAAAGACAATACCCAAGTATGGGAAGGCAGGTATTTTACTTAGCTCCTGCCCTTTACAGACAAATGATGCCCTTTTCGCCCGACTGCTGCCTAACGTCATAGAGTGTGATTTTTTAAACTTAGTTTTCAAATCCAAAGAGTCCATAAAACTAATAAAACAATCTAGAAGTGATTGTAAACCTCTTGCCGTCCTGGCTACCAACACAGCATCATCTGCGTATAATAGCGCAGGAATCTTTTTATGGCCCACTCTCGGGATGTCCTTACTTGATGAAATTAAGGCTTCACCCAACTTGTTTATATAAAGTGTAAACAGCAGAGGAGCAAGGATACATACTTGCCTTACCCCTCGATTTACTGGCCAGGCGTCCGTCAAGCTCCCGTTCTCATTGTAACGCACAGCAGCGCTAGTGTCTTTATGAATATCGGCTAGGAAGGATATCAGTATGGGATCTAGACCTATATCAGACAGAGCAGTCCAGAGTTTCTGACGGTTTACAAGGTCGAACGCAGTGGACAAATCCATAAAGGCTAGATGTAAATCCCCCTGCTTTGCGACCGTATACTTCCCTATGAGGAGGTGTAAGTTGAGGCATTGCGCAACAGTACCTCTTCCTTTTCTGAACCCGAACTGCAAGTCTGAGATGACTGCATTCTCTTCCAACCAGTTTGTCAGCCGCTCCAAGACCACTTTCCCCATGATTTTTGCTGCTGAGTCCAGGAGAGATATCGGCCGATAACACGCCGGATCCTCTCTTGAACCATTTTTAAATATAGGGACAATAACTGCTTTGCCCCAGGACACTGGGGAGCCCACTATGGTGGCTGCGTTAAACACAGCAGTTAAAACCTTTGCCCACAAATGCGGATCTGCCCTATAAATATCTGCCAGCACCCCATCCGGGCCGGGTGCTTTCCCACGTGCCGTTGACTCAATGGCCTCCAACACTTCCTCTTCTGTGAAGTAAATCTTTCCTACCTGAGTGGGTTTACTTTGAATCACAGGAGATGATTTATTTATTCCAGCATAGAGGCCACCATAATGCTCCACCCACTTATCTGGTGGAATGAGGCAGTCTTGATTAGTGTTTACTGTCTCATTAAACAAGGGACTGTTAATCACTTTCCAAAATTGAGTACTACTTTTCAGAATACTCACTTTGGTCAGTTCCTCCCAGGCCAAAGAGCACAATCTGCGTAACAACATCTATCTTTCTGCCAAATTTGATGTAATTCTATCCAGCGGTTCGGGCTGTAGGTTCGACAACACGTTCCCATGGGAATTAACATTACAAACGCACCCTTTTTTCTCTCTCCTATTTCTCAGTCCCCACTGCACGGATCACCCCCAAACTGTCCGTGACAATCAGAACCTACTTTAACACTTTTTGGGAAAGATTTCATGAAGATTGGTCAAACGACGCCAAAGTTATAGGAAAGTCAAAAAATGCTATATATACTGCTTGCTACCTAAACTTAGGAACTACCCAGAGTTCTCTGCTTCTTTTTTGCATAATTTATGAAGCACTCTAACCCTGAAAGGGTGTTGTTTTGACTTATACTGTGTTTTCCCTTGTATCTCGACAAAGCTAAACCTCTCTGGAGAGCTATAATGATAGTGAAACAAATGTCAGGGGTTGCTTTTATTTATTTCAGGTTGGCTGGGATGCTATTTTACCTATCCAAAGCTGTAATACTGTGCATGGAGTGGTAAAAGGCTTTTGCCATTTTACAGTACGGCGTGGATGGCACTCTGCTAACCCTATGCTTAAACATTTTGCTGTAGTAATGACAAAAGACTTTGTCCTTTTTTTGAATGTGTGCCATACAATGCAGCACACATGCAAAGTGGGAAAAACAAGGAGAAATGAGAAAAATTCTTCTACTGTCCCTGCCTTGAGTAGGATTAGGATTTTGGCAGAAATCCTTGTCTTCAGCTCTCATGCACTGCCCCTGAAGCACTTTCTTAATAAAAAGAATGGCAAGACAGTGCTTTGCATAACTTTCCATTATCTTTAGCTACTATCCAATGCAAATCATCATTTGCCTTAAATAGTAAATTCCCCTTCAACACTTTGTTTTGGTAAGCAAACCGGAGGCAAAGCATTTGTAAGTCTGGGCCATAGTATTGCCATCATTGGATTCTAGTAACATTCAAAACCAGGAGGCCCAAGGCCAATTAGTTTGTGAATGTCACCAGAACCCAGAGAAGGCATTGTTGGACCCAATCACATATATTACCTGTCATGTATTTTTATAATACATGTTTTTTGGGGAGTGGCTAGCTTGAAAAAGCTGTTTTTTACAAAGTGCTTCAAATTGTAGCTATCATTGGACTCTAATTGAAACAGGGTATTTTAGTTTTGTTCACTTTTCTTTCATAAAATGTTCCTAAAACAACAGAAAATGGCGCAGGACATTCCATGTATGCACGTCTGTTGAGGCAGCATTTACCAATGAATTATGCATTCACCATATTTGCACATGTTGTTTCTGGCTCAAGAGTATGAATATAATAGTTTCAGCTAATGTTCTGCATCATTTGCTTTGTTTCTGCATAGATTAGATAACCTTGCTTAAAAATATCCGTTTTTCATTCTTAAAGTATTTACCCATTACAAAAACAAACATGCTGAATGCTTCACTATATAATTTCATGAGACTTGAGTTAAAAAGGTTCCCTGAGCCTGACAGGTACCACCATCACTTGGTAATTTTGACTACATATTTTAAGATAGTGCTGCTAAAATGTAGCTGCCACAGGGATGTTGCGAGAGTGCTTGTCCACTTCTACATTTACCCCGTCTTAAAAACATAGGGCCTCATTTACATCAAAATGATGCAGCGCCGCAAGCCATTGTGCTGTGCCGAACTGCGGCATTTTAAAAGCACAGGGATGCCTCATATTTACAACAATATGAGGCGTAACTGTGCTTTACACTGTGCTGGCATACAATTGGCTGCCATGCACCAACGCAGGCACCCTTACACCATGGTGCAAGGGTGCCTGCGTTACTGGGATGACTGTTGTTGTGCAGGAAAGGACACTTTCCTTCTCAAAAACAATAATTGATGGTGTTTTCCTCTTTCTTTGTGTGCTGCAGAATGCACCTCCGTATGCCTCCTCTGGGGAGGCGTAAGATTCTGACGCGTTCCCAGGTTTACGAAATGTTGTAAATCTGGAAATGCGGCAGAATACATAGGTGTTGCGTGGTAACAATCACAGCAAAACCCATGGCACGCCCCTTTCGCTCAAAGTGATGTTTGAAAAGGGGCTGTATTTACCAGGCCAAGAAAAGGTACACAGGGTGGCTTTGCGTGGCCTTGTAATATGGGCCAGCACACTGCGCCACTGGTGCGTCAAAAAAAGGAACGGAACACTCAGCAGCTGAGGCTTCTGCTCATTGAGTATTCTTTCCTCTTACCAGTAGTTGGACAAAGTTTAAGGGCATGGTCAAGAAGCCTTGAGTCTGCATCCTTATCAGAAATGTAAATCACTTGCTGAAAAAGTCGTTTAAAAAGCCCGACCACATCCATAATTCCTTGAGTTGAGTTGGGATAGGATTAGTCTTAGATGGTGTAGAAATTCTGGGACCTGGCATGCCAGAGATAAGAAAATGTTTGAGAGCATTCGACCTTTTGATGTAAGTTTTGTTTCATTAAAATAAATTAATGTCTAGATATTGAAGGTACTGAGTGCAACTGCTATTCTATCAACAGATAACATTTATATTCACAGGTCACCATAACAAAAGTTTGAGTCCAGTATTCTTGGGTCATTTTACTAGCTAGCCTGTGAGCTATTTCACCAGCAGCTCTGTAAGCACCATATTTAATGGCACTAATCTGGGAACTCTACCCCGTTCTCATTATGAATCACTATTCGGTGCATCTAGTGTACGTAATCTTTGTTATATTTAGAGAAGCTTATTTTGAATGCCATTATTATGTATTGGCCACAGGTCCACCTATAACCTTTTTGGCTACATCAAGAACACCGCTTTGGCAAGCCGGCGAACTACTGAACCGGCAGCCCGGTAAGCACTACTTTTCCTTCCCCAAATGTTTGTTTCAGTAGTGTAGAATATCCTTTTCCCCTTCTCAACCCACCGCCGAATTCGAGCACATTGTTGTGCACGGATGATTCTCATAAGTTCTCATCAACCGACAATGGTGTTGGCACATTGTGTATATTACATATGCTGTGTATAGTATATCTAGCAAAATAAGAACATTACTACATTTAACTCGATTTCCGCATATACTTATGCCCAGGCGTTCTTTCAAGATTAACCGTGCACGGATAACGCCTAAACCCAGCCGGGTTGGAATTATCACCGGCAGCGTGGTAGGCGCTTCATCACTTCTGTCCCTCTGAGTTTTTTGCAGTTTTTTGCATCTGGTTTCATAGTAACTATCCTGCTTACGTCTCTTTTCTCCTCCTCCACTTTTCTCTTTCTCTCTACTTTTAGATTACAAAGATTTAGACTTCGATATTCAGGTAGACTATCATATTCTGCAAATCACAGAATTGTTGTACAAACAGGCACCGTCCATTCATTTTCTACGTTTGCAAACTACCCGATATTTAACCATTTGTTCTTTTAATAATTGTTTTCTAACTCAATCTTACATAGGCACAGTTTCAATGTCACTATAAGGGTCTATGTATTGAGGTTCTTTTTGGACACACTGACTGAGCACTGTGTGTCAACATTGCAATGGATTGTTTTTTCACGTCTTGGAAGGTGTATAGGGTCTCCACTAGTAGTCAAATGTCACAAATGTAGGGACACTTGTCCTGACATTGCCCATGCAACTACTTCCTGTTCTAGATGTTTTATATACAATGTTTGTATCTTTCCCAGCCATGAGGAAGTCGCGGAATTACTTTCCACAGGCAACGAAACACGTGTCGGCTGGTTTCTGTTGTGGCTTAATGAAAATCACATTAAAGATACAGCAACACTACTGCAGCATGATTATGGATCATTCTTGATTGGATTAAATTGTTGTAACACTATTACATACTGTCTATTATCTAGTTGTGTGCCTAGGACTAGTTAGAAATTTGTACATAGTTAGGGATTCTCCCTCACATAAATCAGGGGGTTAGAGGGCTTATCCCCTCTCCTAGTGGCACCAATCAACATCTCTTGTGTTTTAATTTGCGTCATATATCAGAGCACCCATATACCCTGGCTTCTAAAAACCCTTTGCTTAGAGACTCAGTCTGAGAGACTGAACTACAATTCCCATGATTTCTGCTCAACCGGAAGTATAAAAGCGGCTACCGGGTTCAGCACGCTGCAGATTATTCTTGCTGGATCTCTGAAGCAGAGTTTCTGTGCGTTTGTATTTGAGGCTTCCTATGGGTAAGGGTGCAGTGCACCAATCAAAGTTTGGATTGTTGGAACGGTGGCTGAGTGAAGGTTTGCTCCCTAATCACCGCTTGGCTTTGTCTATTCAAACAAAGCACCATTTATTTCTCTGTTGGGAACGTGTTCCTGAAAAACATTTTTTATGTTGAAGTGTTTGCCGGTGTTATTCCTAAGAAAATTCACGGCTCGGTGAGTATTCTTCACCTTGCCTGGATACCTTGTTCGCATCTGAATTGTTTGGTATTTGGGGCAGAGAAATAGCTGCGAATTTTACCAAAGAAAACACCAAGCAACTGTGTGCAAGAATCATGGCTTCACTGCAATATTTTGATAGACTTTCAGAGTATTGTTACTGAGATTAAAAAAAAAGTCCTAAGGAACTTATGAACTATACAAAAGGAAGTTGCGGTTATAAAAATGAATAATCACTGATTCCTTTGACACATATCTGTTACCCATTTGAACATTTAGTAGTTATTATGTCCTCTATTTTCGATATCCTAACAGGGCATCATTTGAGTCTTGTTGGTTCAATCCCTGTGAGACTTATCTTCTTGTTCTATTGGGTAGGTATTCATGGTTATGGGAATGGTGAAGGAAATCTACTAGTACACGTTTAGGTAGATAAACTGTATTTTTATATTGCAGTATTACTCAGAGGAAAGAGACTAGTGGAGTACTTGGACTCTTGTCCTTGGACACAAGGTTATCCAGGGTTATTTTCTTTTGCAGGTACAACATTACATGTACTAGTATAGAAGAATTTCAAAGATCATTAATCATTCAGGAAATATATAAATATATAACAAGTTTATATGTTATGTTTTACAGATCTCCTTCCCTGCCCTTCCCTTCCCTTCCTTCCCTCACTTGATCACCTTAATAATCTGTGCTGTTATAGCAATCGGATTTAAGGCTATCAAGAGGATCGAACCGATCGCGATGGACTTGATTGTTGATCCTCAACAGCCAGACAATATTTCTGAAGCTAAAAACAAACATGACCGTATTCATAATTGCATCATTTCACACAATTTAAAGCATGTGATTTCTCAAACTGTGGTCCTCTGTTTGTCAGTCAATTATTAATGTTTGATAGAGGCCATTATCTGTCTCGGATTGATGAGATTTTCAATGTATTCTCCACAATGCCTTCCTGAGTTAATCTATATATAATTCTACAGTATTGTTGAATGGATAGTGCAATGAAAGCGTATGGTCTCTGACTGTCTTTAGGTGAATAGAACATGCGGTGCACACAAAAATAGTAACCATGAGGCTCTAATTTAATAAATGAAAATTACATATACAGCTAACTAAGTTCACTTAAATTGTGCTATATTTCTAAAATAAAATTCAGAAATAATATATGCACATTTTTTCTTCCAAGATTGTTTCTGTAGAACTTTAAAATTATTTATTCCTGTTGTTTTAGATCCAGCTTCAGTCTTTGAAAGTATCTCTCATTTCATTTTTGCAAACTGTAGCCACTGTAACAACAAATACTATGTAACATACTAATTGTTAGCATCTAATGAATACAATATTTTTACACAGGAATCGTCAATTTGGAATCTGCACCCCAAGTACTTACATAAAGGATACTGTTTTGTCACGAGACCCCTTGGTTGATCCTGACCCAGAAGCGGAAATAAACAGTGGTTATATTCCAATGGTCATGTTGAAAAAGACTGTGAAAATGTAAGTACCACGTAGATGCTATGTGTGCTTTATATACTACTCAATGAAAAAATCATAGACTCAAAGTATGAACAAACATTTGATTGTTCAGACTAATTGATATTACTTTAAAAACAATTACTATGGCAACTTTCATGCCGGTGTTCATGAACTAAATTGTATACTATGTTCTGGATGTTTGCTTGAGGTAGGATTGTGGCACTGTCAGTACCTTATTGAAAACATAGCAAACACAATGAGATGATGGACGGAGCGCTTAAACTTTTAAACATTCACCCCCAGTCACAGATCTTGGTTGAATCCATCATCGTTCTTTAGCTCACTTCGCCACCCCAGTTCAGACACAGCTATATGCAAATCAGTCTTGACTCTGTGCCTCATGGAAACAGTCCAGCCCGAACTGCCAAGCCAGGTCTTCCCTGAGCCGGAAACAAGCATCCTGGGACCGGTTTCGGGGAAACAGCCATAATCAGCCAACTAGCTGAAATCCAGTGGCAAAGTGAGCAAGGAAACCACATCTGGGCATACCCTGCCAACGTAGGGCAAACAAAGCAAACAGAAGGAGATGATGGACGGAGCGCTGCAACTTTTCAGACACTCACCCCAAGTCACAGATCTGGATTGAATGAATGAATGAAAGGAGTTTTTATAAAGCGCGATGGCTACCCTGAGGCGTCCCAGCGCTAGTGAACTGAGTATACATGAGTGGGAGGAGGGACCTAGTCAGTGGTGGTAAACAGCAGCGTTTTTAACCCCTTGCGAAAGGAGAGATGGTTGGGCTCTGAACGCAGATGGAGAGGGAGGGAGTTCCAGAGTCTTGAGGAATTATAGGAAAACAATCGTCCGCCGGCTCTAGATCTCTTAATTTTTGGCACTAAGGTCAAAAACGAAGTAGCCGACCTATGATGCCTGTTAGGGAGATAAGGGGAGATCAGAGGATGGTTAATGGTGGCGCCAGTCTTCCAGAAGGCGCGATGGGCGATACATAAGCTTTTAAAAGCAATTCTTTCCCTAATTGGGAGCCAGTGCCATTTTCTTAGGCCAGGTTTAATAGAGACAAGGCGGGGGCTTGCAGGAGCATTCGTGCTGCACAGTTTTGGATGAACTGCAGTTTATTGATGGTGGACTGGGGTGCACCTAGATAGAGGGCGTTGCCATAATCCAGACGAGAGAGTACCAGTCCTTGTGTCATGATCTGTCTGGCTTTAAAGGGGAGTCTGGAGAGAATTTTTTTGATAAGCCTGAGCATACCGACACAGGTGGCTGAAAGCTTAGCCTCCTGGTGAGAGAAGGTAAGGGTCTTATCCAACCAGAATCCTAAGCTCTTAATTGAATCCTTGGGAGTAGGAATGGGGCCGAGGCAAGATGGCCAGCGGAAGTTATTGATGGCATTTGAGGGGTTGCCCAAGAGCATCATCTCTGTCTTATCTCCATTTAATTTAAGACAAGAGGAGTTCATCCAGGAAGCGACTGCTTCTAGGCAGTCCTTCAGGTTACTAGTAGTCTGTGTCAGGGTTTAATCAAGAGCGACTACTAGCTGTGTGTCGTCTGCATAGGTTACACTTTTTATCCCGAAAGAGCGGACGATAGCAGCTAGCGGGGTAATATAGATATTAAAAAGTGTTGGACTTAAAGAGGAGCCCTGCGGTACTCCACACCCTAGGGGTTTGCGAGGGGAGATAGCCTCATTCTCGAAGACATGAAAAGAGCGGTTGGACAGAAAGGACTTAAACCAGTGGAGAACCTGGGTGGAGACTCCCAGGTTAGAAAGTCTCTGAAGAAGGATGCTGTGATTAACAGTATCAAATGCAGCACGTAGATCAAGGAGGAGGATGGCCACAGTCCCTCCTTGATCAATAATCTTCCTGGCCTCTTCCGTCACTGCAACCAAGTCGGTCTCAGTCCCATGCAGGGGCCGGAACCCCCGTTTTGGGAGGGATCTAACAAATAGTTGGTTTCGAGAAACTCCGTCAATGCCTTGTTGACATGTTTCTCGACAATTTTGTTCAACCAAGGTAAGAGAGAGATTGGACGATAGTTAGACGGGTTGTTACTATCTAAGTTGGGTTTTTTCAACAGAGCCTTTACCATAGCCTGTTTCCAAGGTAGCGGGACTATGCCGGTGGTCAGGGAGGCATTAAGCAGATCCCTGATAATCGGCATAATGAGCGGGCTGACCGAGATCAGGGATCGCGGGGGCGCGGGGTCATTAGGTGAGCCAGACTTAACCTGGGACATCAAAGCCTGTAGGGTTGCCAGATTCAATAGAGGAAGCTTTTCCAGAGTGGCCCGGGACAGTTCCTCCGACCCGGCACCTTTAGTCGATGTTAAAAAAGGTTGTGTATTTGGGAAGGTGGAGGAGATCACTTGGATCTTACTATGAAAGAACTCTACCAAATGATTACAACGACGTTGGGCGTCTGAAGAGTTGGGAGTTTTTTCTGGGAGTTTGAGAAGAGTTTTAGCGATATTGTAAATCTCTTTAGGCTTGCATGCAGCTGCATTAATTTTTGTTTCGTAGAAAGCAGCTTGTGCCGTTATGATTTTTTGCTTATAGGTTTTTATGGCAGCTCTATAGTCCCTTTTCCTGGAGGGTGAGAAATCTAGCAGCCATTTCCTCTCTAGTTTTTTACAGTATCGCTTGCTTTCTCGCAAGTCTTGGGAATACCAATGGGCAGTTTTTGTGGCACGTTTAGGTTTACTACTTTGTAAAGGAAGTATTACATCTAGAGAGTTCAGAATCCAGTTGTTGACATTAAGGTTGGCTAGGGTAGGATCCGATATAGGGGGTGGTCTTGATGATTCGAGGGCCAAGGTCCAGTCCACTCGAGAGAGTTTAGACCAATTCCGCTCTGCCCGAATAGCAGTAGGCGGAGGAGGAGGGCTGTGCACAATAAGCAGCTTGAACGGGATCAAAAAGTGATCTGTCCAGGGGAGTGGTACAGGGTTTTCCACCAGAAGGTCAGAGCAATTGCTAAAGATAGGATCTAACAAATGGCCCTTACAGTGAGTGGGTTTAGTAACTAACTGTAGCAGTTGTAATGCAGCAAGGTTTTCAGACAGATCAGAGGCATTATGGTCATCGGAATGGTCAAAGTGGATGTTAAAATCTCCTAACAGAGAGTAGTTGGCCGAGCTACACACTGAGTCGGCTAGTAGGGGAGGAAGGCCATGGAGAAATTGCCCCATAGGTCCTGGTGCACGATAAATAAGTGTCCCAGAGAAGGTGTAGGTGGCTGAGAAATCTAAAGCGAAGGATAGGCTTTCACAATCAGGTATGGAGTTAGATAAACTCCGACAGTTGTATCCTTCCTTATAGATAATGGCCAAACCACCTCCTCTCCTAGTGGGGCGATCTGCCCGTAAAATCAAATAGCCCTTAGGATGGGCATTAATAATATCAGGGTCAGATTCAGAGTGGAGCCAGGTTTCCGTCAGAAATAAGGCGTCCGGTTAAATTTCCTCTAGGAGCAATGAGATCTCAGTACTATGTTTGGGGAGAGATCTGCAATTCAGTAGGTACATGCGGACTGGAATAGTTTGGCCCGTAGGAGCCCCAGGGAGTTGAAAGCCACAGTGGGAACAGGTCACTCCTTGATCTGTGGGATTGCAGAAGGGAGCACACAGAGGAGAGACCTTACCGCTAAGTGAGAGGAGGGCCTGGGAGCTATACCTCCGTATAGTGGAAGGAAAAGGAGCAGGGTTCCTGGCCCCGTGCCCTGGTCGGCCGCGGACGGGTCGCAGACGAGCTTGCCTTTGGCGCGCCTTTGGCGCTCCTTTGGCGCGCCGCCGGCACGCCCGCTGCGCACTCGCACCATGCCCCTCCTTTGTAGCTGGAGGGGAGCAGACACTAGATGGCTCCCTGCACTACTACTAAGATGGCGGCCGGGCGGGTGATAAGAAGTACTGGGGAGCGAGGAGCTAAGGCTGCACAGGAGGTGAGTGCCGGTAAAAGACCGTGACAATATTTCAAGAATGCTTTTGTATTTAAAAGAATACTTTTGTATTTAAAAGAATGCTTTTGTTAAAAAACACAGGTCACAAGAATAAAAACAGGTTTAAAACAGGTTTAAAACTACCTGATTAAAACCACTCTTCGAATCCCTCCAACCTCACGCAATACTCGATTGAATCCAACATCATTCTTTAGCTCACTTCGCCACCCCAGTTCAGACTCCGCTATTTGCAAATCAGTCTTGACCCTGTGCCTCTAGGGAACAGTCCAGCCCGAACTGCCAAGCCAGGTCTTCCCTGGACTGGAAACAAGCATCCTGGGACCGGTTTCAGGCTAACACCACTCATCAGCCAGGCTAGCTTGAATCCAGTGGCATACCCACTTTGCCACTGGCTTGAAGCTCCATGAAGAGTGCATGTGTTTTTAGTTCTTTTCCTGGTGTGCTGCTTCCCTTGCCCAAGCATATACTTCCATATGCTCGCTCCATGTTACTCTCTTCCTCTTGTGCTGCTCCCTCTTTCTCTTATGCTCCTCCACCACATGCTGCTCTCTTTCTCGCTCATCTGCTTTGCCCTGCCCCACACCCATGTGCTTTGTGTAGCTCTCTTCCTTGTTTGCTGTTTTGCCACTTCTCCCTCTAGCTTGCTTTATTTATATTATATCCATCCTTCACCGTGCCTTTCCCCACCCGCTCCTCCATTTTTCCACTACCCCTTGCATGCAATTCTAATTTTTTAATGCACTGTCTTTGAATTGCCAGCAGTTGCCTTTTGCAAAACCTTATGTTGGTCAAGACATAAAATGGAAAATGGTGACCACAGTAAATCATGTGGATCCCTGCAAAGTTAAACTACCGGCAACCGCAGCTGTGTCATCGTGACTTTTTTTCACTCTTTTTTTCTTTCTTTTGCTGAATCTGCGCATCATCAGCAAAGAGTATGGGCAAAACCAATAAGGCAAGAATTACTAGCTTTGCAAATGCTTGTTAGAATTGTTATTCATACCCAAAGGGACAGCAAAAAGTGCAACAGTGTGCTCGATCTCTGCAGTGATATGACAAGAGGCACCATATCGCAGGACCAGCGTTGAACTCATAAATATTTAAAACATATTGATTCCTCGTAGAGACCAGTGGCCTATAAAGCTTCTGCTGGGGTACCTTCTACTGGATGGATTATAGACTTAGGACAGCTAACTTTTGGCACAGAAGTCTGCTCAAATTGCAACAAGCAGCAAACTGATGGGTGCATTTCTTGAATTAATTTCAGCAACTGGCAATCATTTGGCCATATTCCAGTTGATTGTTTTATTCAACCATGCCACTCTAGACAGAGGTCCACTTCATGCAAATCAGTACTGACCCTGCTCCTGATGAGAACAGTTCATCCTGACTGCCAAATGTGGCCTTCTACAGAAGGGAACTCAAGCAACTCCAGACCTTTTAATGTATATTTTAGCCTCTCAGTAGTGTGCAATCTGAGACCTATCTGAGCATTAGACCCACATCTGGGTACTCCCACTGCACTTATGCCATAAACTGCAAAAAACAACAAAGTGATGGATGAAATGCTCAAATTATTTTCAGCCATTGGTGTTTGCTCAAGCTAAATTCAATTCATTTGTTGCCCACCATTCTACTCCGTAGACTGAGGCCCACGTTATGCAAATCAGCACTGTTCCAGCTCTGGAAAACCGTCCATCTCAAAATGCCAGGTGGGCCCTCCTCTAGGAAGGAACAAAACCCTGCGCAAATTCATCCAGGATCTCCAGCACCTAAGGATCGTAATTATGAATCTGACCCAGAAAGTCCAAGAGATTGACAGCATATAGTTACAAGCAATCTTCTATCCACTCCCCTCATCTTAAACCTGGATCCAGCTCATCTCACAGCAGCCACTGGGACAAAGGTTGTGAACAGTAAACGGGAGAGTGGGCATCCTTGCCTTGTACCCCTCTCAGTTGGGAACATACGTGAAAGCAATTCCTTCACATGGACACTGGTAAGGTCCTGTGTAATAAGCTGACAATATTTTTCTAACTGGAACCAAACTCAGTATGGGGCAATAACTCAAAAAGATACTACCTGCTGACCGAATCATAGTCTACTGTGAGAGGTGTATGCGAGTAGAGGCCGCTAAAGCATTGTGAATCTGTCAAAAAATATTTCTAGTAAACCTATCAGGCATTAAACCATTTTGGTCAATTAGAAACTAATGAATGATTAAGTGGATGCGGCCGACTGGCTAACATCTTGAAAAGGATTTTTTTTTCTCTGTAATACAAGATGGTTCTCTATGATGAACATTTGTTTGGCGGTTTCTCAGGTTTAAACAAAGCTGTAATTAGTGCTTCCCTGCATTCCAGCAGGAGAATTCCATCCTTCGTTGCCCATCAGAACATATTAGGTAAGTGTGGTGTTAAGAAGAAAGGCAAAAGAGTTCTTCCAGAATCCCAGTGTGGTCTGCTGTGTTTCTCGTTGAGATTTGGAAATTGCGTCATCTACATCCTACTTTGAAATCTCAAATTCTAGCCCTTCCTTGTCTTAATGGTTAAAGTAAGGGGAAGATATGGAGGTAAGCCTGGGGCCAGTTCTCTGTGGTCCATGGCTTCCCTTCTACTTTTCCGGCTAGTACAGAAGGAGGAGTCATCTACCTTTTGTTTTCCTAGAACCATAGCTCCTGAATCACTAAGTATCTCATTGGCATGTTTTGAAGGATCATCATTCCTAGGCAACCAGCGGAAAAGTTTCCCTTCTTCCTTCTGTTTGGACTCCTGAGGCGAAGAAGCCGGGAGAAAGCATTTCTCTGTTTTTTTAAAATTGAATCGTGATACTGTGTGCTTTTAACTCCCCCCTCCTACCTGCACTCCTTGCCTTCTTCTTAAAACAGCGCTACACGCTGCAACGAACCCCTTTCCTTCAGACGCCTTCCTCGAGTGCGAGGCGCGCCACAGACACGCCCCCTCTGTTGGCCACGCCCCCTCGTCAGTTACTACATATAGTGGGCGCAGACGCCAGGCGCTTCACTTCTGTTTGGACTCCTGAGGCGAAGAAGCCGGGAGAAAGCATTTCTCTGTTTTTTTAAAATTGAATCGTGATACTGTGTGCTTTTAACTCCCCCCTCCTACCTGCACTCCTTGCCTTCTTCTTAAAACAGCGCTACACGCTGCAACGAACCCCTTTCCTTCAGACGCCTTCCTCGAGTGCGAGGCGCGCCACAGACACGCCCCCTCTGTTGGCCACGCCCCCTCGTCAGTTACTACATATAGTGGGCGCAGACGCCAGGCGCTTCACTTCTGTTTGGACTCCTGAGGCGAAGAAGCCGGGAGAAAGCATTTCTCTGTTTTTTTAAAATTGAATCGTGATACTGTGTGCTTTTAACTCCCCCCTCCTACCTGCACTCCTTGCCTTCTTCTTAAAACAGCGCTACACGCTGCAACGAACCCCTTTCCTTCAGACGCCTTCCTCGAGCGCGAGGCGCGCCACAGACACGCCCCCTCTGTTGGCCACGCCCCCTCTAACCATAAATCATGTGCCTTGGTAGGACGCGCAGCGGACGAGCGCAGCGGGCGCGACGATTGCGCGCCGAAGGCAAGCCCGTCTGCGCCCGTCCGCGCACGACCGGGCACAGGGCCAGACACTATGCCGGACCCCACCGCCTCAAGGAGACACTATTCTCGTCGCGATCTCCTTAGCCTCAGACCTATTAGAAACAGCAACTGCCATGTCATATCTGACCCCAACGACCCCTTCACTGGATGCAACACCTGCAAAACTGGAAATTTATCCCTTCCCAGTGTCACTCCCTCGCACCCGGGGCTCAACATAGCGACACTCAATTGCAGATCACTGCCCAAGCACGCCCTACTCATAAACCATCTTATCGTCGATTACGAGTTAGATATACTTTTTCTAACCGAAACATGGATCACCGGTCACTCTAACTCCGACATAGTCTCAGCCCTCCCCCGGGCTTCCTTATCATGTCCCAACCCCGCCCTCTTGGTCGAGGAGGCGGACTCGCCATCATTCACCGAGACTACTTCACCTGTCGATCTACGGAGATTCAGAGCCAGGAGTCGGAGAGCTGCCACTTCTCGCTTCAGCTTTCCCCGACCAACTCCCTATCGGGCCTTCTGGTCTATCGGCCCCCAGGGCACTTCGGCCCCTTCTCTGCCGCCTTTCTGGAAACCGTTTCATCCCTGGCCCACCTAACTTCCTGATTACAGGTGACCTCAACATCCATTTCGATGACCCATTCGACACAGGAGCATTCAACCTAATTTGTGATCTGGGCGCCCTCGGCCTCTCCCTGGCTAATTCAGGAGCCACGCATTTGAAAGGACATCTGCTCGACCCTGTGTTCTCGAACATCCCTTCCCTTCAGTTTACTAATTCCCTCCCCCTCCCGTGGACAGATCACTTCCTGGTCTCGGTCTACCTTCCAGGTTCTTTTAAAAAACCTCATAAACCTCCAACTTACACCAAGGACAGATCCTGGGCCAGACTTTCGGTGGAAGACTGGGCCCTGGCTCTGGATGCCAGCACCCCCAGTCTCACAGCCGACCCCGCCATTGCGGACACTCAAGTCAGAGACTGGATTTCCTCCTCCCTTGACAGCCTCATCCCCTTTAAAAACCGAGAGGTCAAAATTAAGACCAAGGGCCACGCACCTTGGTATAATCCCGACCTCAGAGCGCTCCGTAAAGAGTGTTAGAAGGCCGAGAGAGTGTGGAGGAAAGACTGGCTCCACAGTAACAAAGACCTGTATCACAAGGCAGTAAGACGCTATAAAACTGCCTTGAAGTCAGCCAAAGCGACATACTATGACATTAGAATCAAAACCGCGACAAACTCTTCCAAAGAATCATACCGGATAGTTAAAGAACTATTGAACATCCCTACAGCACCCTCTTCTCACTCCCCCCCCCCAGACAGAAGTAAGGATCTGGCCAACTATTTTGATTCTAAAATCTTGCGGATACTGGACTCCCTACCCACCGTTAGCCCCCCTTCTATCTCGGACATAGCGGACGGTACCAACTTTCCACAGCTGGACACTTTCAGAGTAGTCTCTCTCTCTGAAGTCACTTCCACGATGGAGAAAATGAAGAGCGGCTCCCCCCTCGACCCAGCCCCGGCTAGATTCCTAAAAAAGGTAGCTCACAATATAGCCCCTATCATCAAGGACCTTATCAACACTTCCTTGTCGGAAGGCACGGTGCCCCCCAACTGGAAGAATGCAGTCGTTAAGGCCCTGCTGAAAAAGCCCCAACTCAATCCGGACGACATGGCTAACTACCGTCCTATCTCGCTGCTCCCCTGAATCAGTAAGATGGCGGAAAAGCTAGTCAACTCGCAACTGTCCCAATTCCTTGAGACCAACCATCTCTTGCGCCAATCCCAAACCGGGTTCCGACCCGGCCATGGCACGGACACCACCCTCCTCTCTGTCATCGAGGAGGCAAGGGGCATTCTGGACTCAGGAGGATCAGTGGCAGTGATCCTCCTGGACCTAAGTGCCGCCTTTGATACGGTGGATCACCGTGTCCTATTACATCGCCTGGCCAAGGCAGGAATTGTGGGCACAGCGCGAGCATGGATTGAATCCTTTCTTTCCAACCGCTCCTTTCAGGTGTGGGATGGTAATTCCCGGTCAGACCCACTTCCTCTCAAGAACGGAGTCCCCCAGGGGTCGTCGCTCAGCCCCACCCTGTTTAATGTTTATATGGCCCCCCTGGAAGACGTAGTGGCCCCCTATGGTATAAAAATAATAAACTACGCAGACGACACTCAACTAGTCGTCTCCCTGTCTCACCTGGATAACCATCCTGACAGCCTGCTGAACTGTCTCCAGGACATCCATACCTGGATGTGTGACTCGGCCTTGAAGCTGAACGGGGCAAAGACCGAGATCATGCTTCTGGGTAACAAATGGACCTCCATCCCACCCTCAGCTTGGCCTGACTCCTTTGGTGAAATCCCCGCACCTAAAAAGGAGATCAAAACTCTAGGAGTATGGTTGGAACCCGACCTGACCATGAAGACGCAGGCGACCAAGACTGCTGGTACGTGCATTGGTCTCTTGCGGTCCGTGCGTAAGATCCTACCCCTTCTCCCCCCGCTATCCAGGAAATTACTGATCCAGGGTCTTGTCTTAGCCCGGCTCGACTACAGTAACGCCATCTATCTTGGGGCTCCGGAATACACCCTGGCCAAACTCCAACGCACCCAAAATGCGGCGGCCAGGCTCATTATGAACCTCCCCCCCAGAGTTTCAGCCAAGCCTGCCCTCAAAGCCCTACACTGGCTCCCGGTCCGCCAGAGAGTAGAAATTAAAGCCCTGTGCACCACCCACAAGCTTATCAATGGAGTTGGCCCAGCCGCACTAAAACACATGGTTACCCCATATAAAGCTTCCAGACCCCTCCGCTCTGACGCCGAACATCTGGCCTCTGTACCAAAATTCAGGAAGGCTCGAACCGGCGGCCGTCGCTTTGCGGTCAAAGCCTCTATAGGCTGGAACGCACTCCCTCACAGCCTACGTCTGGAACCCTCGCACACCCTGTTTCGTAAAAAACTCAAGACCCTTCTGTTTCCTAAATAATCCTCCCCCTCTCCCCCTCTCCTGGTCTGCACAGATTTATAGCGCGGGGATGCCTACGGGTCACCAGGCGCTCTAGAAATCACATAATAATAATAATAATAATGTTCATAAATCTGACTTTGTGAGGTGAACCAAAGGTTTTTCGCTTCGTTCATAAGGAGTAATTTGAAAGATATTTTGGAATCTTCCACCTATAACTGCATGTATTGCCTATACTGGAGCTCTACTTCCAAGTGGTGGGCTTTGAAGAGTGTTACTGTTATCCTTTTGCCTTCATTTATCTGAAGTTGTAGCTCATGGCTTGGCTACGAAGCACTTGTTTAAAGGTCTCCCAGATGACAACCAAGAAGTCTGCATAGACTACATTGTTTGAGAATTAAGCCTTGGATTAATTTGCAACATGTTTGGAAAACTCCTAATTAGACACCAAGAACTGAGTCTCCAAATGCTTTGGTGTAGGATATTGGCATGCTTCAATGTGAGAATCATAGGTGAATAGGCAGAAATTCCCCTAGAAAAGATGTTGACTTCTTAGACAGCTTCGGCATCACCAAATGGAACAAAGGAATAATTTACCAAATGACTTTTAGACATTAGAGCAAAAGGAGTATGCATGTGTTGAGGAATGGAGGGCTTGACAGGTGTCTGTCAGGCCCAGGGAAGTGGCAAAGTCAAATAAGGGAAAATGAGCGGTCCATTTGATGAGTGGCGGCGTGTGCCAAACCAGCGCCCTGTCCTTGACCTCATAAACATCATCCCTGGTCAAAAGGATCCCTGGGGGAGTTTCAATAAAGACTTCTTCCAATAAAGAGAAAAAGGATTAAGTGACTAGAGGTGGAAGGTTGAGGGTTGTGATGGTGTGACCTTTAGTAGAACCAGCACCAGCGCACTCCAGGCCCCTTCCCAGACCTGCTGAATAAGAAAAGGTGATTTTTTTTTTCTGGAGTCAAACACTGAACCCCTGCTTAAAGCCTGCATGAAGGACACTAGTGAAACCATATCTCCCCAGAACTGAGCAGTGAGTGCCTGATAAGTGATATAACTGCAGAAGAGCAATATCAGCTGAGTGGTGCTTGGTAGCTTTTAACACTGCTCCCTTTATATTTTAGCATTAAGGCCTGTAACATTGCAGGCTAATACATATAGTAGTGGTGCTTCAGGGGTCATCATTCAGGGTGGAGATAGGGATGTAGCAGGGGAGAGACCCAATGAGGTCACTTGCAGTGTGGGAGCCAGTCCAAGAATACAGAGCTCTGAACTCTTATGAATGTTGTACCTGTGAACCAGAGGACAGTCTATTAGATGTACCAATTTAGTAAGCTGGGGCAGGTGGCTCAAAAGCAACCCAATTTGGTACAGTTAGTGATCAAGCAAGGGGCTAAAGCAAAAGTCCGCATTGGAAAGTAAAGGAGATTGTCCCTCATTTTATTTACTGATTTTTGTGTTGCATAACAATCGCAGTCCATCAGCTCCTCTCCCAGATGATTTGGATCAATGCTGCATCAGTGTGCTTTGGTGATCTTTGCATGGTGTCTGTCCTGGGCATTGTTCCTCTTGTGAGTCCTCAGAGCTTGGTTTGAGCAGATGCCTACCTCGTGCATGTTTTCTCTGAGCTACAGCATGTGGAGCTAGTGGGGCTGGGTGGGTGCACTCTGAGAGTGCCAGAAAGTCTGCAATGGGGGCACATTTGGTGTCCCCATGCATTGTCCGGCTCAAACCAGTTGCAGGAGCCATTTGCTCCTGCTCTGGCTCGAAACTGGACAATGGACATGGGTTTAGCCACCCCTCTGTCCTGCCCCTTCCCTAGGAGGCTTCCCAGAGTCAGTCCAACCCCTGCTCTGGCTATAAAGTGGGAAACCTGATTACAGGACTTTGAATATTACCTAGACTAAACTCTGCAACAGAAACCAAATACTTTGATGGTCTAAACTTCGCTGGATGACAGAAGAATCTCCCTTGGAGTAAAGGAGTTACTCCCCTGCAGCAGCAGGCACCTAGACACATCTGACCTGTTTGCATCTCCCGAGCTCCTGAGGACTCCGAAGATTTTTGCAACACAGGGCGTGAGTTTCCGAGCATCCCTGAGTGCGACCTGCTCTCTCAGCAATCCTGAGACCAGTATCCCTCGTGGGGACCGTGCAACCCAAACCCCTGTGCACTATGTACTTTTGCAGCAGCATATGCTTTTTGGCAAATACTGAGGCTGTGCTTTGGACTACGTGTAGTCCCAATCCGCATTTCCACTGAAGATCTCTGGCGTCCACTCCACGAGTGCTCCGTGGGCTGGTGTTTTGTGAATTCGCTCGAGGTCTTCTCGTGGTCTCTGGTCCGTTGGCCTGTGGGTTCTGGTGAGGGCCACTTTGATTTTAATTGGGCTTCCCTGGTTGCTCCAGACCTGCCCTGACTCCCCATAACTTGGAGAGTCTCCTGCTGGTCCTCACCATAACCTGTTTCCTCTGCCTGTGTGGGTTGCCTTTGCCAAGGCTTGTCGATGTTCAATCCGGACACTGACCCTTCAGCACTCAACATCCTTCGTGGGACAGCTCACCTCCAGACTTTGGTCATCGTCGACATCTCCTGGTCCCGGTGGCTGCAGAGTCAAGAATCCTATTGTCACACCTGAAGCACCCGACATCGGTGGGCATTCGTCTGTCGAGCCCCTGATCACCGTGCAGTAACCCAGACTCTGTCCCCTCTGCTTTCAGGTTCTTCTCACCTCGGATCCAGGCTTGGATTTCACCGGACACTTTTCATCTTCCCGGCAGCAGCACTTCTTCGCATCACGCCATTGAAAACGACAAGGGTTTCCGACACCACTTGACCCATATGCACCCGGCTCCTCTGGGATAGGTAACACGGGTACCTCAGTACTCACAAGGGTGCTGGCCTTAGAACCTTCTATGTTCCAAAGGGTTTGCTTGAAGTCCTCTCCGTGTCGTACTTTAATATTCGGAACCGCGTAGGGGACAAGGCCCTACCCCTGTCTATCTTGGTATTAGCGAACCGCAAATGGTAAATGCGGCATATACGAGTGCTTTATAGATCGTTCTAGCTATAAACGCACTGTTTACACGTCATTCGGCTTCACTACGCGGGTTCCATTTTGGAAGCAGTGGCCATCTTGTCATTGCCCTCACATAGGCTATGATGGAGTTAATACGGGCCTCACAGTACATGGGCTTTCCCTCTGACTTCTCTGTGACCTGGGCAGCTGGCCCTGCTGCCCCGGGTCAAACCGGTCTCACGAGCTCCCCTTCCTCCGTCCACCTGTGATTAGCATCAGGGCTCGACCCATCATAAAACCCTTCTCATCCTACACAAGCCCCCGGCTAATCTCTTCCACACCTGCTTGTTCCTGCTTTATGACTTGTTTCCCAAAACAGGAGATGCTCATGTTTATTGGGGGGTCTATTTACTTCAAATGTGGGATCTGAACCTTACCGTGTAAATCATTGTGGGCTGGCCGAACTGGAATGTGGGATGGTCATCATGACTCTGCCTTTTCTTTGTAATGTACACTTGCATATTGCCGTATCATAAAACCTAGGAATGTATGCTTGAGGCAGGAAAAAGCGTATTTAAGATGAAGTCCGTTCCTATGATTTTCAGCAGTCTCCTGAGAACATACACGCTGTTGTACTTCTAGGATACCTGTCATTGGTCTGCAGCCAATAAACGATTCTTTGACTTCACCCAGAAGACTCTGTGTTTCTGTAGGTCCGGAACAGGGTGAACCCAGAAGTCATAGGGTGTGTGCCCCTGCACCGCTGGGTCTAAAATACCCAGTACTTCAGTTTGGCGCCCAACGTGGGGCGATTTCAGCGGTACCAGTCCAAGCCAGAGGTTCGTGAGGAGCTTCGTGTGGAAATTCCGGAGGAAGGCCGCCACTTCATCGACCCCTGCATGTCGACGTGGTCCGAAAGTCTTTTCTGCGAGGTTCTCCGCGTCCCGACGGCTACGAAGGACTGCTGCCCTGATTAATCGACCTGTTTTGGACCCTTGACGAGTTTGAGAGAGCGAAACAATCGAGAGAGTCTTCTGGTGACGTCATCGATCAGCAATATTCAGTTAAGTATAAGTGGAGCGTCTCCCATTTGTTTTGGTATCCCTCGGGATCGTTTGATTTGATTTGGTAATTGGTGATTTGGTGTTTGCAAACCCCAAAGCCAGAGGATTCGTGTATTCACGAGGCTATCGTAATCGATAATCCTTTGACGTTTGGATCTAGACTAGTGAGCGACGATGCCTGGTTCTGGACTATTTGGTAGATTATTCTGTTTGGGTTGTGGAAAAGATTTCCAGCTAGAGGAATCATGTCCGGTTCCTCCGGTTGGAACTCCAACTTTTGAGCTCTATGTGAAACATGGCGTAGGCCCCATTGCATATAACGAAGTGTGGATCCACTACACCAGGAAAGATGGTGTTTTAAAATGGCCCCAAAATGGTAGTTTTGATACTGATATTTTAGATAATCTGGAAATTAAATTGTTCAAGAAGAAAGCCCGGCCGGCGATGTTTGACTCTTTCCGCTTATGGCGAAAGGAAGCCAAACAGAAGGAAATTAAGTTAGCGAAAAAGAATAAGAGAGAGAGAGGTATGTCAGTAATGCAAGCAGCTGTACAATTTAAAGACAATGAAGAGGAGCAAATGAGTGAGCAATTGCATAGGCAGCGCAAGTTAGGGATTGACAAATGTTACCCAGCTTTGCCTCATTCTAAGCAGGATGAGTCAGAAGAGAAGGAGAAAGATCCCCTGATGTCACATTTGTTGAGTTCGCCACCCCCGTATGCTCAAACTGCCACGACGCCTCCTCAGCTTGTAAATATGCCGCCTCCAGTGCATATACTGCAAGCCTTGCCGCAACCGCCAGTTGCTTTTCAGCCAGTTCCTATTCCTGTAGCGCAGTCCTCTCAAGCGCCGCCAGTTGTGCTTCCAACTGCCCCCGCACTTCTTGCGACTTTGCCTACTTCAGCAACTGCCTCCCCTGACACTCTTCCTTCCACCACTCCAGTACCTGTCTCTACATCCTCTTTTCTTCCCTCTGTTTTTCCCCCTGTTCTCGCCTCAGCTTCTCCTTCAGCGCGACAGCGCTTAGCTAATGTGGTTACTACATTAATGTCTCCTCTCTTTGGGTCATCTGGTGCAACCCCTGGTACAGCGTAAGCAGTTGCGCAGCCAATTGCCTAACCCCGATGAGAAAAAGGTAATAGACCACATGGCGCGTAGATGGATCGTTTTTCCTTCACTGTACGATGTGGAATCAGTTGTCAACACTTTCCATCAATGGGATGCCCCGAAACAGAGATATGTGTTTGAGAAAATGTGTGAAATTCTCTGTGAAGAATTGGAGGATAGTGGTAGAAATCCAAATCCGCAGGAATTGTGTAGAGTGAGGTTCGATTTTGGAACTGGTATAATTGTGGACCGCGAAGTAGATAAAGCAGTTGCGGTTGTATTGTCCTTAAGGAATGACGATTGCCAACAGTCATTGTTTGAACAAGAGGTCCTTGTGGGGAAAAAGGCAAAAGCGCGACAATACCCTATGAGAGAAGTTCCCCCGGTATGGAAGGAAGCGGTTGCAGCTGCCGGTGGTAACCCCGCTGTGGCAGCGCATTTCCAGCGTGTTTGGGTGCATGTTCCATGGAAGCGCTCTGAGGTGTTAGCGCTTAAG
Source organism: Triturus cristatus (assembly GCF_964204655.1). NCBI lineage: Eukaryota > Metazoa > Chordata > Amphibia > Caudata > Salamandridae > Triturus > Triturus cristatus. The sequence continues at coordinate 354,113,667 of NC_140595.1, forward strand.
CAGTCCTTGCCTGATCCCCGTAAAAACCCAGCAGGTTATTATAAAGAGTTGTCACAGACGGCAGGGTCATGCATTATGAATCTGGCCGACATAGACATGTTGTTTGGTAATGTTGTTCCACAGCCTCTATGGGGATCAATTCGTAATGTAGATCACAATGCAGAACTAGGGGATACATGGGCTAACATTGTTGCTGCTGATGCTAAACAAACGGGTGGCGCGAAACCAGAACCTTTAGTAGCTGAACTCCCTGGTAGAATCATCACGTATATGAAGACAATAATGCCTGCGATGCGCGTAAATTGGGATAAGTTATCTGCATGCAAGCAGAAGAAGGATGAGACAGTGTCAGACTTCTTTACTAGGTTTGAGGAAACGTTTATTGACCACAGTGGGCAGGATATGAGTACTGAGGGTGGACAACGGTTGTTTGTGGATAAGTTTGTGCAGAATTTACTTCCTGACCTGTGTAAAAAGTTGAAAGATTCAGAGAGTTCTTGGGCCGTTTCCTCTTCAGCGCAAATACTGGCTACTGCACAGTATTATGAAAATAGAGACAAAGACGAGAAAGATAGAACGGAGAAGAAAACGAAGGAACTAAAGACAAAGGTCCTTTTACAGCAGGCCTATCCGCCACGTGGAGGTGGTAATAATTATAGACAACCCCAAGGTGTCTATCACCAACCCCAACAATTTCAGAACAATCAGCAAATGAACGGGTATTACCAACCACGTGTCCCTGTAGGTCCCAACCAATGTTCATACTGTAAAGAGGAAGGTCATTTTAAATACAGTTGCCCTAAGTTAATGCAGCGGAATGGTAATGCGTATGGCGCAAAAGGAAGGGGTGGTCAGCAAGCTCCTAGAGGCCGAGGGCGTGGAAGTGTTCCCCAGAACGCGCGTCCTCTGCCGCCTCAAAGTACCATCAATAGCTTTGATCAGCAAGCTAACGCGATTAGCAATACGGCTCAGTATTATAATAATGATTATTATGCAGAAGACGGTGATGCAGAAAGTAATGATTACTAGGACAGCCATAGACAGAGAGAGGGAGTTGTTTCAGTGCCAGTGGATCAGAGTGGACCGTATGTTGAGGTGACTACAGCAAATGTAACGGAGCCTTTTCTGCTAGACACTGGTGCTGCAAAGAGTTCAATCATGCATTCAAAACTCCCTGGCGCACCTTTGTCTGGCGATATAAATGTTTCAGTAGGTTTTTCTGGCGCCCCAGTTAGGAACCCGATTTCCAGTCCCATGTCACTTTCTGTTGGACCTTGCGAGCTGAAAGCGCCCCTGATCCTGACAACAGGTTGTGGTGAGAATTTGCTGGGATTAGATTTGTTGAAAAGATTGCACGCTACACTGTATTGTTCTCCTTCAGGAGTACAACTTACATTAGGCAAGAAAGTGGTTTCCCCAATGTATTTGTCTAAAAACACGATGCCACCTGAATTGTTATCCCTTCCGGATGCCCTTTGGGCTACTGGTCCCAATGATGTGGGCCTCTTGGAAATACCGCCATATGTGGTGACTCTAAAGGCTAATGTCAGACTGCCACGTATTCCCCAGTACAAGATCTCTAATGAAGGGCAGAAAGCATTGTTAGACATTGTCAGCGACTTGATTAATAAGGGTGTGATCGAAGAGACAAGAGGCAACGTTTGCAATAGTCCGATTTTACCTGTCTTAAAGCGAACTGACCCTTCACAGCCACCTGTTTACAGATTTGTGATTGATCTTAGAGAGGTTAATAAGATTGTTGTGCCACAGTTTCCGGTTGTCCCCGATATAACTGCCTTGTTAACGATGATTCCAGCCTCTGCTGCATGGTTTTCAGTGATCGATTTAAAGAACGCTTTCTTTAGTATCCCAATTGCAGAAGAGAGCAGAGATATTTTTGGTTTTAGTCTGGGAGGCCGAAGCTTCCGCTTCAAACGCGCTCCCCAGGGCTACTGTGAGAGTCCATCCATATATAGTCAGGCTCTGAAAGCGCAGCTTGATGCACTTGTTTTACCTAGTGGCGCTATCCTGATTCAATATGTGGACGATTTACTGATCGCCGCGGATACTGAGAAGATTTGTAAAGACGCCACATTGTCACTATTGCGTCATTTATCCGCTTTCCATCACAAAGTGTCTCTCTCTAAGCTGCAATATTGTCGACAAGAAGTGACCTACTTAGGTCATCTCTTATCGAAGGAGGGAAGGAAACTGACCCCAGAGAGAATTCAAGCTATTGCACAGTTGAGGGTGCCAAAAACACAGAGAGAAGTACGTGCTTTCTTGGGCATTACTTCATTCTGTAGGCATTGGATCCCTAGTTTTTCCTTATTGGCAAAACCTTTGTTAGCTTTAACATGTAAAGACACACCGAATCCTATCCCATGGTCTGAAGAGTGCCAGAAAAGTTTCGTGGAATTGCGTAATGCATTATGTTCAGCACCTGTGTTGGGTACTCCCGACTACAGTAAGCCTTTTACATTGTATGTGCACGAGAAAGATGGATGTGCGTTGTCAGTGTTAACACAGCCTTTTGGCGACAGACCGCGCCCATGCGCATATTTTTCATCTACCTTGGACCCTGTAGCGAGGGCATTGCCAAGCTGTCTGAGAGCGACAGCTGCTGCAGCGATGTCTATCCGACAATCTGCTGGTTTGGTAATGGACAACACATTGATTGTTATGGTTCCACACGCTGTAGACACATTATTAAATAGAACCAAGACACAACACTTGACTAGTGCACGATTATCGGGCTACGAACTTACATTGTTAGCTAATCACATACACATAAAGAGATGCAATACGCTGAATCCAGCTACATTGTTGCCAATTCCGGCAGACTCAGATGAGATTGAGCAACATGACTGTCTGTTCAGAACAGAAGAAGAGACGAAAGGGAGAGTAGATCTGAAAGATACTCCCCTGACTGAGTGTGATGGCACTTTATGGGTAGATGGGTCCTGTTTCAAGCTCCCTAATGGTGACACGACTGCTGCATATGCTATCACGACTTTGCACACGGTCGTGGAAACTGCACGAGTGCCACATAATTCGGCCCAAGCAGCAGAATTAATCGCCCTCACGAGAGCATGTGTGTTGTCTGAAGGACTGAGAGTGAACATATACACAGATAGCCAGTACGCCTTTGGCGTGGCTCATAATTTTGGGCGTTTGTGGAAAGAGCGCGGGTTCCTGACGTCGCATGGAGCTAAAATTCAGAATGGCAAGTTGGTGAATGATCTCCTTGAGTCACTGACCCTACCGTTGCAAGTTGCGATCATGAAATGTAGTGCGCACAGGAAAGTCACAGATGATGTTGGACGTGGGAATGCGTTTGCTGATGAGACCGCGAGAGAAACAGCACAGAATGTGAGGACTAGAATGTATGTTGCCGGTCCCGCAAGATGGGTTAATGATGTGGGAATGTGTGAGAACACAATAGAGAGTGTGAAGTCGCTTCAAGCTGAAGCCACAGAGGAAGAGTTAAGCAAGTGGAGAGAAAGTATGGGTAAGTTGGATGAGAATGGTTGCTGGACTGACCTGACAGAACATAGGCGATGGTTGTTGCCTGATGCATATGTGCTTCCAGTGGTTACTATGGCGCATGGAATGGCACATATCAGTACGAAAGGTATATGCAAGTTGTTGGCTCCAGTATGGCAGAATGCTGGGATTCCCAAGTGTGCAGAGAACGTGGTCAAGAATTGCATAGTATGCTTGAAGTACAACCCTGGTAGGGGAACCCCAACTCCGGCTGGTCACTTTGCACCCCCATCATGTCCATTTGAAGTTTTGCAGCTGGACTTTATTCACATGGAAAGATGCAACAACCTGAAATATGTATTGGTGGTTGTTTGTGCTTTCTCAAAATGGATTGAGGCTTATCCTCTGAAAGATAACACTGCCCTGTCCACAGCCAAAGCCCTTGTGAAAGAGTTTTTCCCTAGGTTTGGGATGCCAAGAATGGTGTGGTGTGATAACGGAAGTGAGTTTGTGGGTAAAGTGATGAAGAATGTATGTGAAGGGCTAGGGATAAAGCAGAAGTTCCACGCTGCAAATCACCCCCAATCAGCTGGATTAGTAGAACGCTACAATGGAGCCTTGAAGCTCAAGCTGGCCAAGATCCAGGCGAGCACTGGTCTTAAATGGCCTGACGCTCTGCCCCTAGCACTCCTGTCCACCAGAATGACCATACACTCACGAGTGGGACTTAGCCCTTATGAGGTCGTCTTTGGCCGCCCGGCTAATGTATGGGGCGTGCCAAGACGGCGAAATTTAGCGAAATAGAGCATCCAGTACTGCTCGATTACCTGTATGATTTGACTGTTAAACTGCGTGTTTTGCACCAACAGGTACATGATACCCTTCCCCAAGCCTCTGAACCTCCTGGACACCCTATCAACCCTGGTACGTGGGTCCTGGTCCGAAACTTCCAGCGCAAGACCAACGACGAGCCTCGCTGGATCGGCCCTCATCTTGTTCTTCTTTCGACAAGATCAGCAGTGCGAGTGAAAGGGAAGAAACACTGGATTCATGGTACTCACTGCAAGGTAGTTCCCTTGCCTCTGCCATATGACCAGTGGGTCAAGGAGGGTATCGCCGACTCAGAGACAGACATTGTACCTCGCTTTGTACCATTCAGTGACGCCCGCTTAAGAGGCACAGTTTCAGACCAAGAGAGTGACAATATTCTGCAGGAAGCTGTGCCACCATCAAGTCGACTGGACACCACTGAGCCTGAACTTTTGTTTCAAGACCAAACAGCACCTGGCCGTCTCCGCTATAAATTGAGACCTAGGCCCATGGACAAATAAAGATTTCCTCATTATTTCCCTTTTGACATTTTTTGCTCTCCCATCTGAAGGACTTTCTTGATTTTTGTTTTTCGAACCACCATCCGGGTTCTGCCGCAGGGTCGCGGTGCCAAGACTTTGGGGTACAGGCCGAAGACGCTAGGTCGACGGTTCTGGTTGGTCTAGGGCGTTTCCCTGGACTGACAGGCGTACTCCTTAGCAGAAGAAACTCATCCACCGCGAGCGGCCCGAGTAGAGGATGGAGTTTTGTAAGATGGAGAAACCGATTGAGGAAATGAACTTTAAAGCCAGGATGTGTAGAATTGTAAAAAGTAAATGTTTTGTCTTTTTGTGATTTTTTACACTGTGTAGTATCATGATGTTTATTGTAGGGTTTGTGTTTTTCTCCGCTCAAAAGCCCATTGCACCCACTCAACAGCCTATATCTCTTTCTACTGCCTCCTCTCACTCTTTTCACCCTTTGCCTGAGCACGAACAGACCAGACGATCAGAGTTCGTAAATAATTCGTTTATCCAGCTCCTGCACCAGCACCAACTGGTAATGAATACGACCAATTGCTGGGTGTGTGGGTTAATGCCACATACCATTAACAAAGGTATTCCCTACCTGGTGCTGCCATACAGTTACAATGGATCGTCATGGGCATTCCAAACCATGTTTCTCTATGCTCTAGATACATACTCCCCTCGCCAACCGCGTTCCATCAGACCCATCACCAATAATAAGGCTTTGATGAAAGGAGTTGCCGATATGAGTAGGGATATCGATGCATACTCATCCATTCCCAAAGAAGAGTTGAGACCTTATGTAGGATGGAACGCGACGGGGTATAGTATTAGTCTGGGTGAAAGACAGCGAAAAATCTCATCTCCAATCTGGGTCGTACCCCACATGGGTCGGTTCTGCTTACAGGGTAATGGTCAGAATCCTAGAGCTCAACTGGGAAGAAGTGACTGTACTGAAACGTACACTTTCCCGTCACAGTTTTCCCCTGCGTTTTTGGCTGCTAAGGGCACATATTTCATCTGTCATGACCGAGCATATACGAGGTTGCCCCTTGATTTCTCGGGCACATGTTATATTGCGAACTTGCTACCGCCGACATTTACTGCTGCCTCTGATTATCACAAGACCAGAGTCGTGAGAGGTGTGATTAGTAAGGAGGACACTGCCGGTCAGGAAGCAGGAGACTTCTTCTTGGGTTTCCTGCCGTTTTGGGGACCTATGGTCAATAGTAGGAACCTGAGACAGCTGACTCGTGTGGTTGAATCCACTGTCAATGTAACGGCTGGTGCCCTTAGTAATTTGACAGCTGAGCTCCAAGCGGATCGCCTTATGACTCTGCAGAACCGCATGGTTCTAGACGTTATTCTTGCAGACCGCGGTGGGGTATGCAAGGTCATCCAATCCAGTTGCTGCATTTTCATACCAGATAATGCTCCAACAGTGTATCAAGCCATCTCCAAACTCCATAAAATATCTGAAGCCATACACGTGGATAAGGGAGATTGGTCACTGATGGGATGGTTCTGGGAACTGATATCTGCCTGGGGTTGGAAAGTTCTGATGGTCATTGGAATGATCTTAGCCATTCTTTTCCTGTTCTGTCTGTGTATACAGTGTGCTCCCGCGATATGTGGCCTCTGTGCTACCTTATGTGTAAGGAAACCTGTATCGAGGGACGAGCTAAGTAATAGGATGATGCTACAGCAACATCTCCATGACTTCGTGAACATTGACCTAGACTCGGATTAAGATGAGTATAATGATTGCCTATGTAAGGGCAAAAGGAGGGTCTGTCGTACTTTAATATTCGGAACCGCGTAGGGGACAAGGCCCTACCCCTGTCTATCTTGGTATTAGCGAACCGCAAATGGTAAATGCGGCATATACGAGTGCTTTATAGATCGTTCTAGCTATAAACGCACTGTTTACACGTCATTCGGCTTCACTACGCGGGTTCCATTTTGGAAGCAGTGGCCATCTTGTCATTGCCCTCACATAGGCTATGATGGAGTTAATACGGGCCTCACAGTACATGGGCTTTCCCTCTGACTTCTCTGTGACCTGGGCAGCTGGCCCTGCTGCCCCGGGTCAAACCGGTCTCACGAGCTCCCCTTCCTCCGTCCACCTGTGATTAGCATCAGGGCTCGACCCATCATAAAACCCTTCTCATCCTACACAAGCCCCCGGCTAATCTCTTCCACACCTGCTTGTTCCTGCTTTATGACTTGTTTCCCAAAACAGGAGATGCTCATGTTTATTGGGGGGTCTATTTACTTCAAATGTGGGATCTGAACCTTACCGTGTAAATCATTGTGGGCTGGCCGAACTGGAATGTGGGATGGTCATCATGACTCTGCCTTTTCTTTGTAATGTACACTTGCATATTGCCGTATCATAAAACCTAGGAATGTATGCTTGAGGCAGGAAAAAGCGTATTTAAGATGAAGTCCGTTCCTATGATTTTCAGCAGTCTCCTGAGAACATACACGCTGTTGTACTTCTAGGATACCTGTCATTGGTCTGCAGCCAATAAACGATTCTTTGACTTCACCCAGAAGACTCTGTGTTTCTGTAGGTCCGGAACAGGGTGAACCCAGAAGTCATAGGGTGTGTGCCCCTGCACCGCTGGGTCTAAAATACCCAGTACTTTATCCGAAGTGTCATTAAACTGTAACTTTCCAGCCGCGACTTTCCCATAGAGTTGTACGGAACACACTGCACCCTTCCTACGTGGGCTCCCTGTTTCACTCCTTTGGGTTGTTCCTTGGGGTCCCAGTGATTCTACGTGCTCTAGGCACTGCGTCTAGTGAAGTCGTCGTTGTTATACCATTTTTTTAGTCTATGGTTCAGTCTCCCCCTGGAGCCCGCTGTGTATTGTGCTATTTGCTGCTGTTATATTGATTAAGTATTGTGTGCTTTATGTTCTAATCTCGTATAGAAATTAGTAGAGAGTGTTTAGTAATACATACATATTTTGTATATAACACTTGTGTGGTTCTCCTTTCTTTTGATCCCTCAGGAGGTTCTGTTTTGGTAAAACAAGCTGCTTTACATTACTTCAAGACTTAGGCTGAAGGGTGCTCTCCATAGCTACCACTAGGATAGCTTTCTATAAAGGTTATCTTTGACCTAAACACCATAAGGGTTGTTTGGACTGGTACAAGGTGCCCACTTTACTTAGTGGACAGCATATACCAGGCCAACTTCTCACAAGAAGTACCATGTTAAATGTATGAGGGTCAAGAGTATCAGGAAGAAAAGAAAGAGCTAGGAGAGGCGGGGCTGATAGGACCAGGATGGACAGAAGGACCATAACCAAGAGGATTAGGCATACCAGGCCAACTTCTCACATTAGTGTGCAGCGGTTGGGATTCAAGCTTGCTATTGTTTTACCAGATAAATCTCATTGAGTGATTAACTGAAAAACACTAAAAGTATTAGGTACATATAATACATCAATATTAGAATAAAGTAAATTCTACTGAACTTGGAGTTGGGCAAGCCAAGGGTCTAGCACACCCTTTCTCCAACTCAAGAGATTTCTTCACTAGGTTAGGTAGGTGCCTACACCACATAACACTAGTATGTCTTCTAGAGAAGAGGCCAGTGGCCCTTTGACTACTAGATATGATAGTCTCTCATTTCAAAAATTGAGAAACATGTGCACATCTAGGAAATGGAAGACAGGGAGAAGTGCCAGCACTCAATGCCTCAAAGAGATATTACTTCCAGATGACCTCAGAAGGACCCCCAGGGTCTGATGAGGTAGGTAGAGTGGGTGGAGCAGGGAATGATGAAAGACCAGACGTTGAAAACTGTGGGGACCTGGACTCAAACCCTGATCAGGAGAATCAAAATGATTATAACCTGGAAAACTTAGATCTTCTTTTAGGTGAGGGAGAAGGCCCCAGTGGCCCCCTCTTTACCCCACCAGGAAGAGTACTGAGTATATCTAGGAGATCTACATCTCCCTATGTGGAATCTAATCACTCAGGTACTTCTGTAGGGACTTCCATATCTAATAGGAGAGAATCCTCTTATGATAAGAAGTGCCTATTACTAGAGATTGGGAGAATCAAGCTCAGACTCAAGAAAGATCAATTGGCCCTAGACAGGGAATCCCTAGAGCTCCAGAGAGCAACCAGAGGATTTGGACTAGAGTCCCATGGTGGCAGCAACAGTGTCCCAAGAGCTAGAGAGTATTCTCATGATCATAGGAACCTGAACAAGATAATCCCTCTCTATCAGAGTGGGGATGACATCCACAAATGGATAACTGCACTAGAGAGGGCCTTTAAAGTACAGAGGGTCCCCCAGGAACAGTGGGCAGCTGTCTTGTGGCTCTCCTTTGCTGACAAAGGTAGAGATAAGCTCCTCACTGTTAGAGAAGAGGATGCTGACAATTACTCAGTCTTGAAGAGTGCTCTCATAGATGGGTTTGGCTTAACCACTAATCAATACAGGATTGAGTTCAAAGACACCCAGAAGGGCAGACTCAGGATTGGGTTGACTTTGTAGATTTTGCTACTAAGGCTCTGGAAGGCTGGTTACTTGGCAGTAAGGTATGTGGTTTTCAAAGATTGTACAATTTAAATATGAGGGAGCAGATCCTTAATAATTGCCAAAATCAATTGTTGCATCAGTACCTGGTGGACTCTGTTCTGACCTCTCCCCAAGAATTGGGAAAGAAGGCAGACAAATTGATCAGAACCAGGGTGAAGCAGAAAGCTCAGAACCAAAGTGATGACTCTAAGAAGCAAGATCCTAGGACCTCAGATAAGGGTGGGGAGAAGGGTAAAGACCAGAAGTCTTCACAAGGGCCCCAAAAGTCTTCATCTGGGGAAGAGTCACAATCAAACAAGGAAAAATGCAAAAAGAAACCTTGGTATCATATCTGTAAACAGAAGACCCATTGGACAAAAGATGCCAGATGTCCAAGGGCCAAGGAATCTACTCCAGCCACCACTGCCCCTAAGGCAACTGTTCCCCCTAGTTCAGTTCAAAATGGTGGTACACAGAATAAGGGTGTAGTAGGGTTAACCCTGGCATCTGAGATGGATTCTGGCCTAGTCAGAATTCCAACTCAGGCTGTGTTAGTCTGTGATGGAGGCATGGATATTGCCTCCTTATTTGTCAGACCCAGTAATGTGGGCAAGTACAGACACCAGCATTTGAACAATGGTAAGGAGGCCATGGCATACAGGGACACAGGTGCAAGTGTCAGAATTGTGACAAAGGATCTTGTGGACCCTGAACAGATCATACTTGGTGAGATGTACCAAGTGACCAATGAAATCAATATCAGTACAGATTATTCCTTGGCAGTTGTGAATTTCACCTGAGGAGAGGTAACTGGCCCTAAGAAAGTTGTGGTTCGATCAGACCTCCCTGTTGAATACTTATTGGACAATGTTTGGAGACTTCAGCATGAAGTGGAACTCAGGACACATGCAAAAATGCTGGACATCCCTTCTCATGTGTTTGCCATGAGTAGAACACAGGCAAAACATGTTTCCACTGAACAGGCCCTGGATCCTGGAATAATGGACCAGCTGCCTTCTAAGAGACGGAGCAGTAGGGGTAAGGCAGTGTCTTCCCCCCTGCCTCAGAATACAGATCAGTCTCTTGAGGGAGATGATCTTAGTCCTGAAGAAGGAACTGTCTCAGAGGAACTTGAACGTGATCAGGTTGAGTTCTTGAAGACAGGGGGCCCTTCCAGGGCAGATCTGAGCCAGGAGCAGCTGAGCTGCCCCTCTCTTGAACCCCTCAGACAGCAAGCTGCTGCTTATGCTGCTGGGAGTGCCAGTGGGTCCCACAGAACCTACTGGGATGATGGACTCTTATACTCAGAGGGTAGAGACCCCAAACCTGGTGCAACCGGGAGGTTGGTTATACCTCTAAAGTTTAGGGGCTTCCTATTGACACTGGCACATGAGATCCCATTAGCAGGACACTTAGGCCAAAACAAGACCTCGGACAGACTTGTTCCTCACTTTCATTGGCCTCAAATGTCAGGGGACACAAAGGAGTGTTGTCACTCCTGTATCACTTGCCAAGCCAGTGGTAAGGCAGGTGGTATTACAAAGCCCCCCTGATACCACTACCTGTGGTGGGGGTCCCCTTTGAGAGGGTTGGGATTGACATTGTTGGTCCCATGGATCCTCAGACTACATCTGGGCACAGATTCATACTAGTGGTGGTGGACCATGCCACTAGGTATCCAGAAGCAATTCCACTTAGGACTACCAACGCTCCTGTTGTGGCTAGGGCCCCCCTGGAAAATTTTTCCAGAGTGGGTTTTCCTAAGGAGGTAGTATCAGCCAGAGGTGTCCCTTGTGTTGCCTTGCATAGCCTGTGAGGATTTGGGCATGGGCGTGTCGGGCGCGGCCCTGGAGTGGCTGACCTCCTTCCTGGACGAGCGCTTCTTCCAGGTGTTTGAGGGCAAAGCAGTCTCCCCTTAGCAACCACTTAGATGTGGGGTTCCTCAGGGCTCCTCCCTGAGCCCCACACTTTTTAATGTCTATATGCGACCTCTAGCGGAGATAGTCCAGCCCTTTGGCGTGCGTATTGTCACCTACGCGGACGACACCCAGTTGGTGGTCTCTCTGGACCACACTGAGGAGCCGTCCAACACCCTGGGCCTCTGTCTAGAGGCCGTTGCTAAGTGGATGCAATCGTCCTGTCTCAAACTTAACGGGGAGAAGACAGAGATTATGCTATTGGGTAACCCTTCTCCGACCATTTTGACATCAATTTGGCCCACCTGCCTTGGTGCTCCCCCCCCTCCCAAACCGCAGATAAAGAGTCTGGGAATCTGGCTCGATAAAGTGCTGGACTTCTCGGTCCAGGCTACCAAAACTGCCTCCACGTGTGTTGGCCTAATGAAAATGCTCCGCAAAGTACTCCCTCTGCTTCCTTTCCAGGCGAGGAGAATCATGGTTCAGGCCCTGATACTCTCCCGCTTGGACTGTGGAAACGCGCTATATCTGGGTGCCCCGGCTTCAGTGACCAACAGGCTCCAAGTCACGCAAAACTGCGCCGCCCGATTATTATTCAACATCCCCCGCTGGCAGTCAGCCAAGAAAGCTCTAAAAGAATTGCACTGGCAACCGATGGCTGCTAGAGTTTAAGGCTATGTGCATTGTGCACAAATCTTTCCATCGAACAGGCCCTGCCATCCTGTCCCCCTTAGTTGTGCCCTACGCTCCATCCAGAGCCCTTCGCTCGGGATCATTGCACATAGTTACCACTTCTAAATTCAACAAAGCACGTTGGGGCGGCCGTTCCTTCTCCCATACTGCTGCGAGACTTTGGAACTCCCTCCCCTTAGCCCTCAGAGAAAATAATAACCGGCTGGCTTTTAGGAAAGCTTTGAAAACCCACCTGTTTGCAAAAACGTGCTAGTCTCACCCTGCAGCCCGCCACAGTGATCAATTAAAGCGCTGCGAGGCCTCCGGGTAGTCTATGCGCTATATAAATATAATTTTTCATTTCATTTCATTTCATTATATATTATGGCTTTGTTGTCTTACCATGGAATACACTGTCTGGGTAGCTATGGCTTTGAGTAGCAAGGCTTGAACAAAGGAACTAGTGTAAAGCATTAAACAGTGCCAAACAATGAAATAAGAAAGCCACACAATATGAAACACGTAAAACACCAATTCATAAACATAGATTATATTTTTATGAATTTTTAGAGTCCAGGGTGAACAAAATCCACTGGAGGGTTTCTGGAGATACAGTTTTTTAACGGAAATCTTCATTTCTAATCCAACCGCAAACAAGCAATGGCAAACGTAAAGATTGAAAACTTTTTAAAAGTTTGTGAAAGTTAGTTGGACTACTCTGGCCGGGCTTGGGTGACCAAATCCGACACTGAGAAGGCCTGGGAGCCAGTGGGGTAGATCTGGATGGTTGCCTGCCCAACAGAGCATTTTCTAATCCAGTTCCAAACTCTACAGCACGACCGCCATAAACATCAATGGAGTGGTCCTGATACAGAGGATACTGGAGATGAACATGCTCAAGGATGCTCTGGGTGCAGTGTGGTCGACAGGGGAGCCTTTGTGATTATTCCGCGTTCCACTGGTCAGGTGAGGCTTCTTTGGCCGCAGAGGTTAGGGTCCCTTGAAGTTCTCTTTGGGACTGTGGAAGGCTAGTTGCAGCTGGGCTATCCGCCTCTGTGTACAGCGGTCCTAGCAGGATCCTTTAGCAGGGACTGGTGCCCCTCTTTGGCAACCAATATGGACTCAGACAATACTCCTGGGTGCAACTTTTAACAATTAAGGATCAGCCTCTTGGGTTCGCCCAGCCGCAGCAAGTAGTGAATCTTCTGCAGTGGGATGTGGGCTGTTACTGCTGTGCTGACCCTGGTGCAGGATCCAGGGGGTCAGTCTGCTGTTATATGGAGTCTCTCCTTTGGTCTGGGGCTGGGGCACAACCTTTCCCTGAGCCAGGAGCCATAGGGACAGTCCTTTCTTTGCTAACCCAATGTGCAGCAGACGTAGTCCAGTAGATGGTGCAGCCTCTGTGCCGTCCAGGAGGCAGCAGGGCCTTCCTTCTTCAGTCCTTGTTCCAGTTCTGATGTGATCAGTGATGGAGGGTGCTAGAGGTGACATATTTATTCCCAGAAAATGCCCTGGTGGGATGATGTGGTCATTAGCCTATGCATCCCTGTGGATAGGGGTGGAGACCCCAAACCGAAGTGAAGGTGAATGATGAAAATGCTACCCATAGATATTCTGTGAAGTCCTTTTTAGTAAAGGGCTGCTGATCAGTTCTTCCTGAGTGACAACATAGGGTAGATGATAAAAGTAAAGGCTAGGTCATAGGTTTATCTTGTGAAAGGTATGAACGTGTCATATGTCCCATGCAGGCCCATTGTCATTTTTTCCTATGTTAGCATGAGCACGCTGCAGACTGCCCTCTGCTTTGCGCACGTTACTACACCAACTTATTTTCCTTTGTGCCACAATGTACTTTCACACAGACCTTGCTGTTATTTCTAATTCTGTTCTTTCCTTTGATTTAGTCTGAACAACATAGTCTAAGGCAAACTTAAATGCCAAAATAGACAAAGCACGCAGATGAAGCTGTTGTTTGAGAACACGTATTTTTGTCATATAGGTATACACAGATAGGTAACATTCACACATTTAAAGGGACCTTTCCAGGGAAAAGTTCGAGACAGTACCTGAGATGAGGAACTTTTATGTGTGTATGCTAAGGTATGGGGTCTGCTGCTAACACCACATATCTTCTGATATATAATCATTGTGCTTCTGTAGAAGGGCAGGGAGGTTAGGCTACCCTGTCTTGTATAATGACAGCTTCTGTTATGATTTATGGACTACTTACTATGCTGACCAAATTTGTGTTAGGCATTTTCTTACTCATTGTGGCACGTATACTGCATACTAGAGCACAATAGTTAAAATAAACATTTTGAACTTTCCTCTTGTCTCTGTCAGAACTTATTGTGGACCAGTACAAGTGTGAGAGCGAAAAGTTGTGTAATACAACCACGATTCCTGAGAGGGTCGGTAGTGTTGTGTTCTGGGGTGTCTAATCACTTGTTCCTCTATGAGTGAGTAGGAGGGCAACTGAGACACCATAGCTAGTCGGTCTCAGGCTCATGGGTACTCAGGTGGTAGGATGACTCAGTCCCTGCCTGCTAAGGTTCCATGATCCCCAGCATAGTTTTGTGACTCCCCAGAATCCCTGCAACATGGCGCCGCCAAAGTTTGGTCCGGTACTGTAAGAAAGTGGCTCTGTATATACTGTTCCCAAATAGGTACATTGTGCACAGAGTCCACAGTTCCCAGAGGCTTGGCAGAAGCTAAAGTTAGATATAACCTTACTCTCTAAAGTGGTAGCTTGGTCGAGCAGTAAGGCAGTATCAGAGGACAGTGTAAAGCATTTGTTGTACACACTCAGTCAGCAAATGGTCTCACACACTCAAGAACTGAACTCTAGGCCAATGGTTTGTATATAAAAATATATAGTAGTTTTATTTTAGAACCAACAATAGGTATCAAAATATACTTTCTCAGAATGAGATGCTTTAGTTAAGTATTTTTCAATAGGCAATAGACTTTTGAGTGCAATAGTTACAGTTGTTGCAATAGGCAACGCAATTTCAAACACAATATAACATTGAGCTCAATGGGAATTTCTAGTTAAATGCAATTGATTACTTTTTGGACTACTTTTCTTACCACAGGACTGGATCCTAGATTCAGTCCTGGGACATCTCCTGTAAACAGTTGAGTAAAAACGTTTTGGTTACAGTTGTGATTTTTAAGGAATATTATTGTATTTTAAAAGTTGACACTTAGAAACGTTTTCACATAGAATCACCAATGTTAACCTACGGGAGGAAATTCACTTAGCAGGTAAGTGGAGTTATTGTTACTTTTTCTAACTCAGTCTTGGATCCTCGATCCAGCACTGGTGCATCTCCTGTAAACAGTTGAAAGAATGTGTTTTTTTATACAGGCGATTTTTAACGAATATTTGTAAGTTTGCAAAATCGACACTTAAAAGAATTTCTGGCAAAAACCAGGCAATGTTATCCTATGGAGGAAAATCAAGTTAGCGGTAAGTACGGTTGTATAATTACTTTGCAGGGTCAGTGCTGGTCACCAAGATCCAGCACTGGGATCTCTCCTATTAGCAGGTGAGTAAATTCGTTTTCGGAATTCGGCTGATTTTAGATGAATATTTTAAAGTTTGAAAACTCGACACTTAAAAGAATTTCCAAGTGAAACCAGTCAATGTTACCCTATGGAAGAAAAGTGAGTTATAGGCTTTTGGGTAAGTACTAGGCCTGGGCGAAGCACTACGCTACGCTCGCGTAGTTTGCGAAGTTCGCGCTACTTCGCGCTACGCGAACTGCACGTAGCACAGTGCGAACACGCGTAGCGTAGTGTTGCGTCGTGCTGCGGTCATTTTTTGCTTGCTCGCGGTCCTCAACGTCAAGTTGGCGACCGCGAGCAAGCAAAATGACATCCTGGCGAGACTTTCTCCTTGTTCGCGATCGCGAGCATGGAAAATAAACCTCCCGGCGAGATTCCCAACGCGAGAAGGTCAGGTTTCTCATTGCGAGGGGTCGCGTATGCTCGCGACCGCTCGCGATGAGAAACTACCAGTTTGCGTTGAGAAAGCTGCAGCTCGAGTAAAAATCTACTCGAGCAGCAGAAAACTACAGCTCGCACTGTGCAAGATGCCATTTTCAATGATTGCACAGTGCCGGTTGCTTGTCCGCACTGTGCAATCATTGAAAACAACATCTTGCACAGTGCGAACATGTTACTTCGCAGTTCGCGAAGTGCTACGCGTAGCTCGCGTAGTGCGAACTTCACTTTGCGTAGCTTCGCGAAGTGCTACTTCGCGAACTACGCCCACCCTTAGTAAGTACTCGACTGGCAGAGTTAAGGTTCAGGGCATAGACTCAGGGCTCTCCCAGGGTCAGGTAAGTACAATTGATACACCCTCAGCGGCACAGGGGCAGCCGGGTGCAGAGTGAGTTAGGCCCAATGTTAACCTATGGAAGGCTTGGTTGGTGGCTGCTGGCTGGCAGACCACGCGGCTTTGGGAGCTGGGCTCCTGGTCTCTTGCTCAGGGCAAATGGGGAATTAGAGTAGAGGTTGCACTGCCAGGGGCACTCGGGCGGCTGGGTGCAGGGTGCTTTTGAGCCGTCGGGCGCTTAATGGATTTCAATGGAGAAGCTCAAGAACGAACAAAGGCTGCAATCTCGGGGACGGAGATTCTTCAGGTGCGACCACCACTTTGAGAGGTAAGTTGGGTAGTTGGAGGAATGGTAGGCACCCAGGAGTTGGGCACAGGGGGCCGCAGGGCACCGGGTGCAGGGGTGCCTTTTGGCGTCGGGAAATCTTACCCTTTGCTGGTCGCAGTTGGAGGCGTCCCTGGTTCTGAGGGTGCAGGCGTGATCAGGAGCGTCGAGTTGGGTCCTTGGGTGCTGGATTTGGGGTCACAGTCACCAGGGGCGGCATCCTCGTGGTCTTTGTTCACTCCAGCACAGGCCAGGCTTGGCGGGTGCAGAGTGTGCAGGGTTCGCGGTTCCTGGCTGATGCCAGGGCTTGTTACTTGTTTTGAGCAGTACACACTGCTCGTGGGAGTCCCAGTTAGTTAGAGTCACAAGGCAGTCAGGTCCTCCGGGGTTTCTGAGGTTGCTGACCACTGTAGACGCCGGGGTTTAGTAGGAGCAGGTTCGAGGGTCAACAGGCCTGTAGGGCTGGGTCAAATCAGTTGGTGTCTTCCTCTTGTTAGCAGCTACACGGCAGGTCTTCTTGTTTCTTGGTCTTCTTTCTTGTTTGGTTTCTGGATCTGAGGAAGGAAGGTTCAGGGTGCCCCTAAATTCTAAATTTAGGGGTGTTACAGGTAAAAAAAGCAGGGACCAATGGGTCCCTTCCCTGGGGTGGGTACACCCCCTATCCTGCCACTCTCCTGTGGGAGGGGGGCAGTAGCCTCGTCCTGATTGGGCAGGGCTTCCCATCTTCAAGATGGTGAGAGCCCGGGGATGTGCTTCACCTCGCCTCCCCCACCTGAGGGGGAAGGTTGGCAGAGACTGGCACACACCCTCTCCTTCCTTGGAGTTTTCGGCCTGTCTTCCCGCCACAGTTGGGGTCAGAACCGGTATGGGCCAGTGGTGAGTACAGCAAGTGGCCTAGAGAAGCTCACAAAGGCGGCATGCCTTTGAAGCTTCCCCTGTCCATCCTGGGGGAGGAGACCTAGCACCTCGCCTAGGATGTGCATTGTTGCAGGCCCAGGAGAGCGGATGGCTCTCTACCCAGGGGTCCAGCAACATATCTGCTGTGTGGCAGCCTAGGCAGCCCCTCAAACAAGAGGTGGATTGTATGTTAGGTTCAGGGTTCATCTCTAAGATGCCCTCTGTCGTGCATTGTACAATAAATCCCACACTGGCATCAGTGCTGGTTTAATGTGCTGAGAAGTTTGATACCAAACTTCTCTGTCTTCAGTGTTGCCATCATGGTGCTGTGGAGTTCGTGTTAATGACCTCCCAGCACCATATACTCTTAATGGCAGCACTGCACTTACAGTGCCCAGGAATGGACCTGGGTACTGTAGGGGCACTGGGCTCATACACCTGTGCCCACAACACTGGCATAGGGCACCCATCTAGAGGGGTGACTGAGGTATGCCAGGGCAGTGTGTGTTGTAGGCAGGGCACACAGTGATGTGTGCCATGTCGACTCACTGTTTTGTTCTGCACCTAGACACTCAGCCTGCAAAGTGTGTGTGTGTCTCAGGGTACAGGGCCTCTAAGGGTGGCACAATAAGTTCTGCAGCCCTTAGGGGCCTTCTCTGGTCACAGTGCCCTGGGTTCCTATGGTACCATTTACCAGGGGCTAACCTGTGGCCAGAGATGCCAATTGGGTTTAGGCTGGTAGGCAGTTTTAGGGAAGGAACACAGGCCCTGGGCACCTGATTGGCAGGAGTCCAGGGCACACCAAGTCAAAGAGCATCAGTAGTCTGGCAACAGAAAAAGAAAAGGGGGGGGGGTTTACTGCAACAGAAAGCCACTTTCTCACAGGTATTTATTAATGGTACCCCTGAGTAGCCCTCACAACGTTACCCGGAGACGTCCGTTTTGGAGGGCTTTGCCTCCTCAGTTTTTAGGTGTCACCTATTGCTGTAGTTTCTTCAAGCTTGAATTATAAAAGGTTTTTTAACCCGTTTTCATGCTACCGTCTGAATTCTTTTTCCCTCATTACTGGCTCAATCGGTTGCGATTCCGGCTCATTGCCATGGTGCAGTTACTCAACATTTGTTGCAGTAATGAGTCCCCAATGTGGGCACTCCAGTTGTCTTTGTGGTCGAGGCGGATCCTGCATACTGTTTTGAAGTGTATTACTCCTGGGTTACATTTCCCGCAGTCAATGTGAATGATAATTCTTTTCATGCTTATACAGCTGCCGCTGTTCCAGCAACTTATCGCCCTTATGCGGCTGTGGAAGTTCCTCTTACAGCTTGGAAGAACCAGATTTGTTTTTTATTGCTACTGTTCATATGGGTCCCTTAAGTATTGGTGGTGCCACCTGGCCTGTGTTGGCTGGTTTTACAGGTTTGTCCTGTTGTTCTCTTATATGGATGCCTTATCCAATAAGTTGCCCGTGGTTTTCTAGCGGCTGCAGCTCCTGTGCAGGCTGCTCACAGTGACGGTCTTGTTATTAGCACCGTTAATATTAATTTCGAAAAGGGCAAACGTCTTCAGAACTGGTAGGACTTTACGTTTTGGATTGCTCAGAGCATAGATCAGCTTGATGCAGTTTTCTCTCTTACGGGCCCTGAAGAGAAACACAGGATCCTTAATATGTGTTTACCTAATGGTCTAATTCCTCCTTTAACTGACTGCAACACATAGGTGACGGTGTTTGCCTCAGTATTTACACTCTGTTATGGCACCCCCTCAATGAACAATGTGCAATAACTGGGGGTTCGACCTTCTACTCAATCTAAGGTAAGCTGCCTCCCATACAAAGCAGCTGCCGGACGGACTCGCCTTCTTTAAATCACGTAAAGAGTTTGACTGGCTTAAATCATCTACTCCAACCGACGGGTGGAAGTCGCTTTAAGAATACAATTGAGGCTCCAACTGGATGGTGGAGTACTGATAGGTTATGAATCAACAAACTTCTCTGAAATAAGGAACATTTGAGACTTACAGATACCTTAAAGAATCTGAAGTCTGGCTGCCCACCACCCCCCTCCTGTCCTGAGGCAGACCCACCTTGACACAGTTTACTTTTTGCACTACTAAAAGGGTTGAAACGTCGATGCACAACATATGTCTGCATAACGCTCATGATCACATTTTAAACTTACTAATGGATCCTGGAGCATATGTGCTAAAATAATAAGAACAAACTGAAATTCGTCTCCCCTCTCCTGAATGCACATTTATTTATCTTGTATATAGTGCACAGTCAATGTCACCAATCACCACGTATGTAAAGAACAATGAGAGAGCTAGGGAGGCGTGGGGTGCGTCCGTATCCCCTGTGGTATATATCAGTTTTATCAAAGCTGGACGAACCCAGTGGTGTTGGTATAATCACTGCGAGACAGTGCTTGGGAACCCACTAGGTAAGTTAAAAGACCCCTCACACACCAACCTAGTTGGTGTCATGCTTCATCATAGGGGTCCCAACCGGGTAGCCGAATGCCCCCCGGTTGTGCTACGACGCCTGACTACAGCGGAGCTGGTGTGGTGCAAGGATGTGATGTAGTGAAGGTTTAAAAATATCTCTGAGAATCCTTGCCGTGGGAAGTTTATTATTGGCGGCTCCGGATATGTTAAAAATGAGACTATGTGTGGTAGGTCTACATGTTTCAGCCCACATCAGGGTGTCAAGGGGCTTTCGTCAGGACCAGTGAGTGAAGTGAGTGGCAAAGTGAAAGGTGCCACGTGATTGGTGAAAAAAATTAAAAGGTTAATTACCTACACACTATCTAAGGTGTGTGGAACAGGTGTCTACACATTGGCGGACACCGCAGCGAAAAAAGACACTATGGCTGAGTATAATCGCTGCTCAGGATGCGGGAGGAGTGCGCTCCTCGAATCACAAATTTTGATCATGAAGCAGCACCCGCGTGGCACCTACTGAGGTCTCCCGGATCCCGGATGGCCTCAGTAGGTTTTAATTTTTTTCACCAATCACGTGGCACCTTTCACTTTGCCACTCACTTCACTCACTGGTCCTGATGAAAGCCCCTTGACACCCTGATGTGGGCTGAAACATGTAGACCTACCACACATACAACTATTAGAAACTAATTTCTTTCGTAGTTGCACCACATAGTCTCATTTTTAACATATCCTGAGCCGCCAATAATAAACTTCCCACGGCAAGGATTCTCAGAGATATTTTAAACCTTCACTACATCACATCCTTGCACCACACCAGCTCCGCTGTAGTCAGGCGTCCTAGCACAACCGGGGGCATTCGGCCACCCGGTTGGGACCCCTATGATGAAGCATGACATCAACTAGGTTGGTGTGTGAGGGGTCTTTTAACTTACCTAGTGGGTTCCCAAGCACTGTCTCACAGTGATTATACCAACACCACTGGGTTCGTCCAGCTTTGATAAAACTGACCAATCACCACGTGTCACCTTTTCACCACAGTCACTTATTCCCTATTGCAATTGAATTTGTAAATTGCGACAGCCATGAATATCTGATATCTATTTCTGAATATATTATTGAATACTATTTTTGGTGTGTGTTATGCATGTTTTCCTTTTTCTCAAATCATTGGTATGTGTGATAAGTAAGCTGTTGCTACTATCTTATTCTAAGTAATTGTACAATACCCCAACAGAACCAATTGTTTTAATTAATAACTCCTGTAAAGGAGGGTCATCCTGCCTTTCCTATAAAGACTTGGGACTATTCTAAGCAGCAACAGAAGCCTAGGTATCGTGGTTGGTCACCACCATTGGACGCTTCTGAACATAAGCTATGATTTACGTGATTGCTCTAAAATTAAAACTCCTGAGAGGTTTCGGGTTCCTGATCCTCGTTCTTCTTGTTCCTTTCAGGAATCATCTGATCAACAGTACGACAGAGTAGGATGGCAAGATCGCAGACAGAGCAATTCCATGCAACCCAAGCAGGACCCGGAGCACCCTTTTGCTGTGAAAGTCAAGAGAGAGGACCACCTCCAAATAGAGCCCCCATCTAGAAGAAGAAAGTTGCGGCTTTGACAGTGAAATATGCCCCAGACGGTGAGAACACTTCTCCTGGACAGGAGTTGGTTGGTGACTCTCCTCAACAGCATTGCATAAGTTACCGTAGTGTACCAGACACTCCACCAGTTTCTGGAGGTGTAAGCAACTGTAACTGTTGAAACCACAGATACCCGCGTAGCTTTCCATGATAGACTTTACCATGTAGACATTCAGATTGAAGGTGACATTAAATGCACCATAAATGTAGTTTTTTCGGACAACTTGATGTCTTATGACATTTTACTGGTGGAGGTCGATTGGCCTCCTCCAGTTGTGCTTGTCCTCAAGGCGAGGATGTGATTATACTTTCCTTTTACAATACGTCCTTGATGAGACTAAGCATGCCTATTCTTCAGAGTGGGCTCTTGCCTTAGCTCATGCCTCACACCGCAATTAGACAGGTTAGGACAAGGATTCTCCTTTACATGTTGTGCATATACACTCTAATCCCCAACCGCAACCTCAATTGCAATTAATCGTGACACTAAGGCATCCATTAAAGAGATTCTCACCCAATTGGAGTATCAGGGTGTAATTGAACCCTGTATCTCTGCAATGAATAATCCTCTCTTTCCTATTTTGAAACCTGATGGTTCCTATCACATAGTTTAGGATTATAGACATTTGAATAGCCATACCAATACTTTTGCTGTGCAAAACACGCATAGTACAGCTTTAATCAACAATATTGTGCGTACATTTTTTTAAACTACACTAGATACTTCAAATGGATTTTTCAGTCATAACCTGGCTCCTGAGAGACGGAATTTGTCTGCGTTCTCTGCCCTCACTTCCCAGAGGCGATACACGAGACTGCCCATGGGGTATAAGAATAGCCCTGTGGTCTTTGCAGCACGTATTGTGTCCATTTTGCATGATACTGATCTTGACGCTTTCTCTTAGGCCGATGATATATACCTGATGGATTATGAACTGAATCCCCATGTTGCAAGAGTGGATTGCATCATTACGTGATACGCTGCTCTGGGCTACAAATACAATTTTGCGAAATTGCATTTCTAGCCGTTTAATTTCTTAGTTATGAATTGACAAATTAGGGTCTGGGTTTAGCAACCCATTTTTTGGAGAAGAGTGCTCAATTGCAACCTCCGTCTACCCTTAAGAAATTGCAGTCTCTGCTCGTTTTTTTAAATTATGGAAGGACTTACATTCCTGACTATGTTCAGAGTATCAAGACTCTGTATGCTTCAATACACCCATCCTTTTCTGCTTTATCCTGGCATACGGAATACGCTACTTTACTGCGCACCTTACATTCTGACTTGCTTGCCACGCAGAATTTACTGACCAGATTGAATACTACCATGTTAGTGATCTGGATTTTGCCTTGTGCGATCAGTTTCACTTATGTGACTTTTAATGAGGGTGACACAGTCCCAATTGTTTATAAATCAAATTTGTAGGCAAATGCATTTTGTCGTTTCGCCCGTGCCTACCCTAGAGGTGGTCACAAAAGCTAGTGTTCCTAATTCTGAAACTCTGCATCCTCATTGAATCCTCGTTGAATTCAGTGGGCTACGTCTTTGACATTGGCTGCTGTCAGTTTTGTTTTTGACCATTCTTTGCAAACACAAAAGTTTCTTCAGTGCAAACACGTTCACCCTCTACCTTCTTCGGTTCTTCCTCTTGATCAATACAAATGTATCATTTACACTGATGGTTTGGACCAACCGGCCATTTGGTCTAAGCAAACTTATTCTGCAGCTTGCGCTATTGATGGAGGACGGAGTTTTTAACTCTACATTACTTTATACCCAGTCCCTTGGGGACAGCACTGCACAGCTGGCCAAACTGAGAGCTCTCCTTTTAGCTCTCGGATATGCTGACCCTGAATTACCCACCCTTGTTGTGTGTGATTCTTTTTATTTTGTACAATCTTTTAATGACAATTTGTCTTTTTGGAAACATAATGATTTTTGGGATTCTATAGGTAGCACAATAAAGCATAAAATGTGTTGGGTTTGAGTGGCCGCTCTTATGGAACGCCTGCCACTTATGCATGTTTTCCATACGTTGGGACATCAACATGCGGGAGCGCACGCTGTTGGAAATTTGATGGCTAATAAAGCAGCCAAATCTGCAGTAGCCACAGTTTAAGTAGCCGCAGTTAGTGATTCTATGACTAAAATTGTCCATGACATTTTGGCAGCTGTTGCCTCTAGTAGGGAGGGTACTCCTTTTCTGCAAGGGTTCCCTTCTAGATATACTTATCAGTTAACTACTGACAAGTTCCTTTTGTATCTATTCCTGGTGTTGGTGATCGTCTTATTCCCAACCTTGACCGTAGACAATCTTTAATAGTGGCCGCTCATGAAGGTATTGCTTCTGCACATGCAGGAGTAGTCGCAACTGTTTCTCTTTTACAGCAATGCTATTGGTGGCGTGGTTTATACCAGCAGATTCACAGATATATCCTTAGTTGTGATGTTTGTCAACAGATTAAGTGTTCTACTATGTTGCTACCACCTCAAACACATCTTTTTATTTCTAATCAGCCCTTTGCCTGCATTTCTCTTGATCATTGCGGTCCTCTTATATATGATAATGCTTTCAAATATATTTTAATTGCAGTGGATTTATGCACTAGGTTCCTCTGGGTCTGGTCACAAAGGATGTGCATGTCTTCGTCTGAACTTATGCCTGTGGCACTTTCCATTCAGGCCAAGGTCCGGCTTTTGCCTCTAAGGCTTACTGTGAGTCGATGACATTATTGAGGGAGCTGGTGCATTTCTCATCTCATATAAGCCCAAGGGCAATTTTGTGGTGGAGCAGATTAACGGCGACTTAAAGCAATTTTTAACAGTAAGGGTATTAGGTATGGGCCGTGGCTGGTTAACCCACCTCTATGGAGTGCAGCATGCTCTTAATAATCTCCCAAGAAGATCTCTGGATGGGCAGCCCCCGTACAAGATGCTCTTTGGCATCAAGATGTATGTTCCAGACCTTGATGGTCTAGACATTGTGGCAGCTACCACAACCATTGATGTAGATTACCACTGTGCTGTCTTACAGGATCTACAAAAGTGTTGTAATGTTCTGGCTATAACCCATATGCCCTTGACTTTGCCATTGGTTGCAGCTGTTGGAATTCGTGTATCTGGTTGACTTCCTAAAGTTGGAGATCTGGTTCGTGAAAAGGTGGCGATCAAGAAAGAATTCGGTCCATCTTACTGTGCTTCTGTTCCAGTGCTTGGACTTAAGGGTACCCGAATTGTGATTTTAGCCTCCACTTACTGGATACAAAGAGAATCGCTTTTTTTCAATTGAACATGTCAAGTTACACCATTTAGCCAATACTCAATAGTATACCTCTGGTCTCCCAGGATGGGATATTCCTTTACAGCCTGTGAGCTCCATTGCTTCTGATTCTCCCTGGCTGCCAGAGGGGTATGTTGAGTCTTCACTTGACTTGGTGCCTGTTTTACCTTCTTCACACTCCACAAAGGAAATCGTTTATTCTGATTAACACCTTGAGGCCCCTTCGGGAGTAGACTCAGGTCTACATCCAGAATCACAGCATCCATTATTCCAGCTGAGTTATACTGGTTATTAATTAACCCTGGGCATAGTTCCCGAAGTAGCGCTACGCGTAGCTACGCAAAGTGCACTTTGCACTACGTGAGCTACACGTAGCACTTCGCGAACTGCGTAGTACCCTGTTCGCACTGTGCAAGATGCCGTTTTCAATGATTGCACAGTGCGGACAAGCATCCAACACTGTGCAATCATTGAAAACGGCATCTTGCACAGTGCGAGCTGTAGTTTTCTGCCGCTCGAGTAGATTTTTACTCGAGTGGCAGCTTTCTCAACGCGGACTGGTAGTTTCTCATCGCGAGCGGTCGCGAGCATACGCGACCTCTCGCAATGAGAAACCTGACCTCCCCGCGTTGAGAATCTCGCCGGGAGGTTTATTTTCCATGCTCGCGATCGCCAACTTGATGTTGCTGATTGCGAACGAGGAAAAAGTCTCGCCGGGATGTCATTTTGCTTGCTCGCGGTCGCCAAATTGCCATTGAGGACCGCGAGCAAGCAAAAAATGACCGCTGCACTACGCTACGCGTGTTTGCACTGTGCTACGTGCAATTCGCGTAGTGCGAAGTAGCGCAAACTTCGCAAATTACGCGAGCGTAGCGTAGTGCTTTGCCCAGGCTTAGTTATTATATTGATCAAGATAATTTTTTTCCGGACAGTTCTTCATTGTCTTCTGTTTTAGCCCCACCACCAGAGCAGATTTGCTTTTTCATCTCCTCCTTAAAATGCACCTATCTGGTTCCATTGTGGACGTATGTCTGGATCGCGTTTTCCATGGTATTCGTGTTCATTGCTTCTGCACATGCAGGAGTAGCTACCACTGTTTCTCTTTTACAGCAATTTTATTGGTGGCACGGGTTATACCAGCAGGCTCGCTGATATGTCCTTAGTTGTGCTGTTTATCAACAGATTAAGTGTTCTACTGTGTCGCAACCACCTGAAAAGCATATTTTTATTTCCAATCAGCCCTTTGTCTGCATTTATTTTGATCATTGCGGTCCTCTTATATAAGATAATGCTTTCAAATAGATTTTGGTTGCAGTGGATTCTTGCGTAGGTTCCTCTGGGTCTGGCCACAAAGGATTTGCATATCTTTGTCGAAACTTATGCCTGTGGCACTTTCCATTCAAACCAGGGTCCAGCTTTTGTCTCTCAGGCTTACTCTGTGTCAATGACGTTATTGAGGGTGCAGGTGCATTTCTCGTCTCCACATAAGCCCAAGGTCAATTCTGTGGTGGAGCAGAGAACGTGACTTAAAGCAATCTTTAACAGCAAGGGTATTAGGTATTGGCCATTGCTGGTTAACCCACCTTTATGGAGAGCAGCATGCTGTTAATAATCTCCCGGGAGTGCTAGCCTCAGGTCTACATCCAGAATCCCGGCCTCCATTATTCCAGCTGAGTTCTTCTGGTTATTATATTGATCAAGATAATTTTTCTTCGGACCGCTCTTCAATGTCTTCTGTTTTATTCCGCCCACCAGAGCAGATTTGCATTTTCATTTCCTGGTTAAAACGCACTTATCTGGTTCCATTGTGAACGTATATCTAGATCATGTTTTCCATGGTATTCCTGTTCATGTAGATTGGATTTGTGACTGCTGTATTTCTCTTTGATCAATGGTCACTAAAACCCAGAACGTTCTGCTGCAGAACTGGTTGACCGGTTGTTGGCCCCGCATTCCTCCTAGCATTATGTGAAAAGAGACCAGCCCCTTGTTAGCATTTCAGTGGTCCCAGTCACTGATGGAATTGTATGGGATAAAGTATCATTCGATGTATTCGGTCATACGGAGACCCTTCAAATACCCTATGTATTCCGTGTTTCTATGGGTGATGTGATAGTACCTGGGTGGCAATCAGAAGATTGGGATGTCGATGCTGTGAATTTGTCTAGGACACTGAGAATTCATATTTAAAGTCTGCCAACTATGCCGAATTGTTCTGCTATCAACAGTTCGACTTGGCATCTTTTGGCGTGTTTCCCGTGTCTTTTTGCTTTCCGACCTTCTGGTTTTTACTCTGTTTTTGCTGGTTCTGTGCGCACTTTCTCACTGCTGTCTAGTGTTAAAGTGCAAGTGCTCCTACTGAAAATTGGATTATGGATTGGTGTTTCCATGATTGCCATATTTGATTTACTGGTAAGTCTCTAGTAAAGTGCACTGAGAGTGTCAGTGCCTATAAATCAAATGTTGCTAGTGGGCTTGCAGCACTGATTGTGCCACCCACACGAGCAGCCTTTCAAAGGGTTCTCAGACCTGCCACTGCAGTGTTTGCGCGCAGTTCTTACTGCCATGTTGACTTGGCAAGTGCACCCGCTTGCAAAGCCCTAACCTTCCCTTTTACTACATGTGAGTCACCCCTAAGGTAGGCCCAAGGTACCCCAATGGGCAGGGTGCAGTATATGTGAAAGGTAGGACATGTCTTGGTGTGTGTGACATGTCCTTATAGTGAACTACAGTGTAATTTGTTTTTCACTATTGAAAAGCTATCTGTCCCATAGGATTTAATGGGAGTTTACTTATAACATTGTATGAATAGATCTTCCCATTGGGACAAGATAGGGAAATGAAGTTTAGTATTCCTGAACTCAGAATGTAGAAATGCATCTGTTAGTAAAGATGATGTTATATGTTCTGTGTTTCAAAATACAACTTTTAGAAAGTAGGTATTTTCTTGCTTAGCCATCCTCTGTGCCTCTACTGAGATGTCTATTGACTATCTGGCTTTGGAGTGACAGCGTCTGGAGATGTGCATTCTCTTCCAGACAGCCACTGAGGAGTTTAAGTCTGGCCTGTTTTCCCTGGATGATTCAGGGCTGGGCTAAATAGACCTGGGGTGCATTCGGAGTAGTGGGAGGAGTTTCACTAGCACCTGAATAGGCCTGGTCTGCATTTAGAGTAGTGGGAGGAGATTTCTCTTGCACCTGAATAGGCCATGTCTCCCTTGGACAATGCTGTCTCCACCTCCTGCCGGGAAGCTGGACCAGGGAGGACAGAACTGGTTTGAGTTGATCACAGACCCTCTCTGCCCAGAAGAACATAAGATAAACTGAGTGTAAATATTGGGGCCCAGACCCCAGAACTATAGATTACTGCTGAAAAAAGTAACCTGCCAGGGAGAAGAGCTGGAAAAGCAGACAGGAAGAACTGCCACTTTGCTGCGTGCTCTACTGTGTTCGACTGCTGCTTCTTTCTTAGGCTTGGTAAGGACTGGATTATGCTTTCATCACCCTGCCGTTGGAGCTTTCTCCAAGGGCTTGAAGTAGAGCTTCCCTGCTGTTGGAAGTCTCAGGAAGATACAAGATTTCAGAGAACTCGCTTGGATCCAGGAACCTGCCAAGAAGAAGAGCTGGAGGAACTGCCAGGTGGAGTACTGCCCCTTTGCTGTGTTGTTGTTTTGCTGGATTGGCCTGCAGTTGCTGCTTCAGCCTTGGGCAGTGAAAGGACTGGACTGAATCTTCTTCACTTATTGCTGAGTATCTCCAAGGGCTTCAAATAGAGCTTGCCTTCTGGTCACAAAGTCTCAGGGACAGCAAAGACTTCACCTATCTCTGGGTACCACCTCTGGAACCATGGGTTTCAGTTGCCACAGAGGGGCAAGACAGCTGACACTAACACTGTTGCTGGCTCCACGTCCTAAAGGCACCACAGAAGGTACCGCCGCAGTCTGCACCGCAACCCTGGTCTCACCGATGCTGCTGCGGCCACCGAGCCGGTGCTTGCACCGTGAACGGTGGACACCGCACTCTGCACTGCCTAGCTTCACCCCACCACCCTGGTCTCACCAACGACATTGCTGCACATTGCCCTTGACACCCGTGAAGACACTGTGATTTGGGGGTACTGCTCGTAAGTCATGTAGTGCCCTGTCCCACACCTCCATCTCGGGCGACGGATGTTAGCTTCCATCAACTAGCACTGCCGCTTGCACCATGATCTGTCAGCACTGCTACGAGCACCGACTAACTCCACACTGCAGCCCTGGTCGTACCGTGGCCCCTGGACAACCGTCACTGAGCCGCTGCCTGCAGAGCGACTTGAGGGCATGCAGTGCTTAATTTGAGCCTGTGGTTTCCAGTGTTCAGCACCGGCATCTAATTGCCAGCACTAGAGATTAGTCTGCCACATGGTGGCGCTGTCTGGCTAATTTAGGTATTAGCACAACAACAGCTGTGTGTGATGGTTAGTAGTTGTGTTTGTACTGTCATTGCCAGCTGGCAGGGGCAATGTGTGGTTCAAGATGCAACGGCCTCCCGACGAGAGCCCTGACACTTATTGGTTTACAAAGTAAGCACTGAGGGCACCGCACTGTCAGTCTTCACATCACAACCGTGATGGTTGCCAGGACTGGCCTGCACCAATGTGGTCACCAGAACCAAAGGTACTGTTTACGGTCCGCTGACACTAACGCCAGTCCGCACTGCAGCGGTCGGCCGGAACTGTAGGATTCTGTTGTTGTAAGCACAGCAGTAGCACAGGACAGAGCTACGGCTTCAAAGAACTGCATTTTAAAGTTATTCTTGCAAAGTGCCTATTTTTGGTTACTTTTCTAAAACTGGTGTGGTGTCCTTTTGTAGTGTTTTCACTGTCCTACTGTTGGTTATGTGCAAATGCTTTACACACTGCCTCTGAGATAAGTCTGACTGCTCATACCAAGCTACCAAGGGAGTGAGCAGGGGTTATTTCAGTAGTGTATCTCCCTTATCCTGACTAGAAGGAAGGGTCCCTATTTGGACAAATGCGCAAACCATTGCCAACTAGAGACCCCCATTTTAACATTGGTGGCAGCGGTAGGCTAGGACTTGCGTTTGCATTAGACCCACAGTGATTGGTGTACACTACTACCATATCGTAGACCATAATGTACCACATACTGTTTCCTTTTTTGGCCTATTTTTGAACTTGCCATTTGCTGGAAACTTGAACTTTCTATTGCATCATGCCTGAGTCATTAGCATCATCAGTGGCATCCCTGGAAGTAATCTTTGAGGAGGAACAGTTGGAAACCTACAACATTAAGGAGTTAAAGGCTATTTGCAAAAACCTTAAAGTCCAAATCAGAGGTACGGAGGCGGAGGAGCCTATTCCAAGGGTTGATTGCTTTTTGGGGGGGGGGGGGGGGGGCTTTCCAGACCAGACAGCAGTGGCTTGTCACCAGAGGAGCTGGGGGACAGGTAGAAAGCAAGAGAGTTGCAATGGAACTGGGGAAGCTCAAGCTAGCATTGGAGGAGAAGATGGTGATGTTAGACCATGAGATTTGGGTTAAAGGAGCTAGCTCAAAGGAGTAGTTCCTGCACAGATGGTGGCAGCTATTTCTCAGTGCAGGCAGATAGAATTGTGCACATCCCCAAGAATGTAGGCAAATAATTTAAAAAGAGTGATGACATACAAAGGTGATTTCAGGGCTATGAGGCGGCCATACACATGAATGGGCTCCCTGAAAAGCATTGGGTAGCAGGATTGTGGCCTAATTTCTCAGAAGAGGGGAGAGATACTTTGTTAGCTCTGGGTAAGGGGTAAAATCTCACCTACAATGACATGAAGGAGGCCCTCCTCACTAGGTATGGTCTCAGCCCTGATAAATACTCGGATCAGTTTAAGTCTAGTAAGAAATCTGTTTCCCAGATAAGGTTGGAATATGTGTTTTCATTCTGCAGGTCACTGGATGGTTCGGTGAAGGCCAGAAATGTAACATATTTTCAGGGGCTGTACAATTTGATTGTGTCGGAGCACTTGTCTAGTATGTGTTTTGCAGAGCAGTGCCAGCACTTGACTGATAGTAAGCTGACTGACCCCAGGAAGCTTGCTATGGAAGTGTGTTAGAATCCAGGGTCTCTGGTTGGCGCAGGTGTGCACTTGCGACAAGCAGGGACCCTTTCCTCTAAGTCAGGGCAAAGGATTACTCATGAAAAATAACCCCTGCTGACCCTCTAGGTAACGTGGCGTGAGCAGTCAGGCTAGATTCCAGAGGGCATGAGGTTAAGCATTTACGGTGTCCCACAATAACCACCAACCCACCACACAGAGACACAAGACTGTATTTTTCCAAAATAAAACTCTTCAAGCACGCTTCAAATACAGTGTCTATCTTTTAAATGGGGTTCCAGTTACTTGTATTGCAGAGTTCAGGATGCCACAGTTCTTTAAATAGCAAAGTTTGGTGCAGTTTCTGCTTCTTTGGGGCCCGTGCGCGCCGTAGCGCTGTCTGTACGTATCGTACCGGCGTTGGTACGCGTCGTACGATGCGGGTATGATCCTCTCTTCGCCTCACGCTTCCCGCGTGAGCAAGCGTATGGGGATTTAAACCGTATGGGCCGTACAGTCGCAAGTATGCTCCGTACGGGCTGGGTGCGAGTCCTTCTAAGCCTCACGCTTCCCGCGTGAACAGCGTACCGGGGCGGTGGCGTACAGCGCAGTACGGACCGTACAGCGGTGGGTACACCTTGTACCGGGGTGTTTGGAGCGCACAGTACCTTTATTCTTTATCGGGGGTTCGAGGCGGCCTTGGCAGACATCAGAGGGGCGTCCCGCATCGCGTTGCAGTCCCGCTTGGTCAGAGGACGGCGATGCTCGGTGGGGCGCCTCAGTACTTCCTCAGCTCACTTCAAGGGTCGAGGAAGGCGGGGCGGCTCGGGCGTGAATTCAGCGTGAGGCGCTGCAACTTCGTTAAGCGATGGCGAACCTTAGCGGCGTCAGTCCTTGCGATGGGCTGTACTGCTCGGGGGTCGCAGAGCCTCGGTGATCAGAGGGAGACAAGCCTGTCTTACGATGCGAGGTCCGGGTCGAGGGGGCAGCAGTTTACTTTGATCAGGCCAGTCAGGGCAGGCCGTCACGGTGCTCACAGCAGCACAGTCAAGCAGGGGTCGCGGTGCTCGGCAGGATGGGGCGCACAAGTTCTTTGGAGTCAGGAGGCAATTCACCCGCAGCAGCTTCCTTTTCCTCTTGGGAGGGGTAGCGCCCACTGTTCCTGGGGTGCAGTTCAGGGGGCAAGTTCACAAGCAAGCCCTTGGAGATTGTTCACAAAGCACAAGTTGATTTCAAAGTCTTTCTTAGTCTTTTCCTCTCCTTCTTGCAGCAAGGCACCCACCACAGGCCAGTCTCTCAGGCTTAGAGACAGTACTCCTCCATGCAGCTTTCCCAGGTCCTTCTCTTCGGGGAGAGGTTCTGCTTGGCATAAACAGGATCTGATTTCTTAGGAGCAGGGCTCCTTCTTTTATACACAGTTTCTTTTGTTCTTTGTCGCCAGGGGGCCTGTGCCTGGCTCAGTCCGGTTTTGGAGCACTTTGTTGTGGTGACTTTGCTCTTTCCTTTCAGTGCACAGGGCAGAGACATCAGCCGCTCCACAGGGGATGGAGCCAGCATTGTGGTGGCAGAGCACAGGTCTATTCAGAGTCAAGGTGTACTCCTCCCACCCATCCTGGTGTAATCTCTCTACCCACCACCTGGCAGCCAGCCTGTCTCCTGGAATTCCCCAGCCCTGCCCCTCACTGAAACTAGGGAGCACACACACACAATGCAGAGGCGGACTGAAATGGCTAAGCAAGTAAATACTAACTTTCTAAGAGTAGTATTTACAAACACAGGATATTAAAATAAACTTTACTAAAAGAAGTATTTTATTATTCTGAGTTCAGGCATACTAAACTTGACTTTCTACCATGCTCTCTGAGTCCGCTGGGATTATAGAGTGTAATAATTCCTTCAGCCCATTCTGGCCTATGGAGAGCAGGTAGCTTCAATAGTGAAAATGGCTGTAATTCACTATTAGGACATGCCACACACATCAGGGCATGTCCTACCTTATGCCTACAATGCACCCTGCCCTTGGGGCCTACCATAGGGGTGACTAATATGCAGTTAAGGGAAGGTTTAGGGACTGGCAAGTAGGTGCACTTGCGCAGTCAGCATGACAGTACCAGACTGCACGCAGGTTCTGCGATGGCAGACCTAGACACATTTTACTAGGCCGCTTCTGTGGGTGGCACAAGCAGTGCTGCAAGCCCACCAGCAGCATTTGTATTTACAAGCCCTGGCACTCCTGGTTCACTTTACTAGGGGCTGATAGTAAACCAAATAAGCCAAACGTGGACACCAATCAATGTATACACTTTTCATAGGGAGCACTTGCACTGTGGCACTGATTGGCAGTGGCACAGTGCCCTGAGTAGCTAACACCAACAAAACACATGAGGCACATCAGTAAAAAGTGGAAGGGAAACTCACGCCAAGGTGCCAGGTCTAACAAAGTGGAACACTGTGTGAGTACCAGGGTCCACAAGAAGGTGTATGGGTTAAATCCACCAAAGGTGAGCAGGGTCCCCAGCAGAGGAGTGGGGACACAAGGGTAAAGCACCGAAGTTCTCTAAAGGGACCCAAACTAATACCCAGGGTAAAGGATCCTACCCCTCAGGAGATATGAAACAAGGGAAAGCCTGCAGAGACCAGGCAATGCAAGTGCTATGCCTGTGAGCAGGCGTGGCACTTGAAGTGGTACCACAAGTGTCCCACGAGCACACAGCCACCCACCAGTGGGTAGTCCAAGGTGTTGGCTAGTGTAACGCTTGTTGAGGAGGGGTACCCCAGTGAAACTCACCGGATGTTTGAGCAGAAGCGAGGTGGAGGAACCAATGCTGGATCCCAACTTCCCTCACCCACCAGATCAGCCCAACAAAGTCAAAGCCAATGAGGTGAATGCAGGGAAGAGGGGAAAACAAAACAAGGAACAGGAGAAGGAGTCGATCATGATTGGCACGTCTGGCACACTGTGCTTAGGAGGTTGATTGCATGCTCTCCCTAAGTGAAATAATCAGACAATGAGTATTCAGCATATAGATATGGGGTAACAGTCAACAATTAGTAGACACATGTTTAGAAATAGTGTACGTGATGAACATCCCTCTTCCAATGAAACAGAAGGTATAAATATGCAGAAACCAACTGAGACTGTTTGTGTCTATAAGGATAGAAAATACTATGCATTAACGTTAGGGCTGTGGAACCAAATACATAATTACAAAGAGAGGGTATTGTAGGAAAGAAGGATCTGCTTCTTATGGTTACCCCCACTTTTTGCTTAATGTTGCACTGTTTTGACTAGTCTGACTGAGATCGAACTAATAGGAATCCCAGTCCATCTGCTTTCTTCTTTAAATTGACCTGCATGCACTTTGGTACACTCCAGATTGGATACTGGGGTACCCTTATAAGTCCCTAGTATATGGTAACCATGTTCCCATGGCACAGGTACCCCAGAGGCCTCCCATGGGCTGAAGCATGTATTATGCCACCTATAAGTGGCCATAATAAATTGAACTGCAGTTCTGCTACAGCAACCTGTGTAAGCTGGTGCTTGCACCACTTACTTAGATATAGGTTTACTATATATATTGGTCACTACACTTAAAACGTATAAGTCACCCATATAGCAGGCCTTATCAGTCCTGAAGGCAGGGTGCTGAGTTTTGTGTGAGAGGGTGTCCCTGCATGAGCAGAGCTCCTCTGCAGGCTTCGGAGACCATTCTCCTGGGTTGTCTGTGAATCAGCCGGACATTATAATCTCTCAGTAAATGCTATCTCGAGAACATCTGCATGGAAACATATTGTGTTTGGTATCAAACACCTTGGAATCATACCTCCGCACTGGTAACAGGTGTGGGAGGTATGACTCCACCCTTCAAAAGCGAGCTTCGTGGGGTCACTGGTCTATCCGGTGCCAGCCTTCTCGACCCGGACAGCACAAAATGGATGCTGCCGACCAGAGACACATTTCTGCCCTCCTGCTGCTGAGCCAAGCTCGAGAAGAGGAAGGCAGCACAATAGGCATCCTGTCACAGGGAGGTGTGACCACCTCCCCAGACAGGATTTAGTGTATTGGGGCTGGGTGAGTGCAACCTGAGAGTGCCTGAAAGTCTGCACTGGGGGCACATTTGATGTCCCTGTGAATAGTCCAGCTCAAACCAGTTCTGGGAGCCATTGGCTCCTGCTCAGGTGCGAAACTGTAAAAAGGACATGCGTGTAACCATCCCTCTGTCCTGACCCTCCCCTAGGAGTGTCCCCCAAATCTCTCCAACCCCTTCCATTGGGTAAAAAAGGGCTTACCTGGCTGTAAGACTTTAGATTTTACGTGGACAATATTCTACAAGAAGAAACCACTGACCTTCGACCGTCTGGACTCTCTGGCCTTCGCTGGACTTCGACTGGGCCCGACTTTGTCTCCTTCTCTGTCCAAAGCTTTGTCTGTGCCCTTGCTCCATACAGGCTCTG
The DNA here is from genome assembly GCF_964204655.1 of Triturus cristatus. Classification (NCBI taxonomy): domain Eukaryota; kingdom Metazoa; phylum Chordata; class Amphibia; order Caudata; family Salamandridae; genus Triturus; species Triturus cristatus. The sequence continues at coordinate 354,149,085 of NC_140595.1, forward strand.
TGCAGGACCTGTGGTACACTAAGGACAACTGAAGAATCTCCCTTGGAGTGAAGGAGTCACTCCCCTGCATTTGCAGGCACCTTAACGCAACTGACTGCTGCTCCTGAGCTCCTGCAGACTCTGAAGATTTCAGAAACACAGGAGGTGGGTTTTCAAAAGTCCCTGAGGTTGATCTGCCCTCTCAGCAAGTTTGAGGCCAGTATCCCTCGTGGGGACTGCATAACCCAAACCCCTGCGACCGAATCCATTTGCAGTTGCATATGCTTGTTGGCAATTTCCAAGCTTGTCCATTGGACTCTGAACAGTATTTGCACCAAAGAACTCCGGTCTCCTTGCACCGAGTGCTCCGTGGGCTGGTACTTTGCAATCTTGCTCGAGGTCCTCTTGCATCTCCTGGTCATTCGGCCTGTGGGTCCTCCTGAGGGTCAAATTGACTTCTGTTGGGCTTTTCTGGTTGCTTTAGATGTGCCCTGAATTCCCCTTGCTAGGTGAGTCCCCTGGACCTTGCTGGTCCACACCGTAACCTGTTTGACCTTCCTGCATGGGTTGCTTTTGCAAAGGCTTGTTGGTGCTCCAGCAGAACACCGACCCCTCAGCACTTGACATCCTTCGTGGGAAAGCTCACTTCTGGCTCCTGGTCATCCTCGACGTCTCCTGGTCCTCGTGGCTGCAGAGTCAAGCATCCCTTCTTCACACCTGAAGCACTCGCATCGGTGGGCATTCGTCTACCTTGCCCCTGGTCACTCTGAAGTGACCCAGACTCTGTTCCCTCTGCTTTCAGGTTCCTTCCTCCAGAATCTAGGCTTGGATTCCTCCGGACCCTTTTCACCTTCACGGCAGCAGTACTTCTTCACAGCCCTCCATTGAGAACGAGAGCGGTTTCCGACACCACTCCAGACCTATGCACTCTGCTCCTCTAGTAAGGTAACTCGGGTACTATGGTATCCACGGGTGGGGTGGCTCTCCAACCTCTTAAGTTCCAAAGGGTTTACTCGAAGTCCTCCTAAAAGAGACCTTAAACTTTAAAACTGTAACCGCGACTTCCCCATGGAATTGTACAGAGCCTGTGGCCGTGTTAGCACACTGCAACCATCCTCCTTGGGGTCCCTATCTGCTCACCTTGGGTGGTTCCTTGGGGTCCCAGCGATTCTACGTGGTCTAGACCTCATCTTGGCTAAAGTCGTGATTGTTATACCACTATTTTAGTACATGGTTTGGTCTCCTCCTGGAGCCCACTGTGTATCGTGCTACTTACAACTGTTCTAATGATCTCGGATTGTGTGTTTTGTGTTCTACCCTCGTGTAGAGAATACTAGAGAGTAAGGGTGGGCGGAATTTGCATAGTCGCGCTACACAAAGCTCCGTGAAATGGTAAAAAATCTCCACGAGCACGCAGAAATTCCGCAAACACGCAGAATTGCTTGTTTGCAATGCTTTTTTCCTGTTCGTGAACGCTGTTTGAGTGCTCAGGGGGAAATATCTTGAGAACACGCATTTTGAGAGCACGAACAAGCAAAAAATTCAGCTAAGCAGCGGAACGCAGAATTTTGGGCAATTCCGCGTTCTCCGTGGAACGCGAAATTACCCAAATTCCGCAAATTCTGTGAGCGGAACGGAATTTACTGCCCAGGCGTACTGGGGAGTGTTATATTAATAAATACATATTTGTATATATAACTACTGTGTGGTTCTCCTTTCATTTAGTCAATATAGGAGGTGATATTCTGGTAAAACAAGCTGCTTTACATTCCTTCAAGATTAAGCCTGAAGGCTGCTCTCCACAGCTACCAGTAGGATAGCTTTCTAAAGGTTACCTTTGACCTCATACATCATAAGGGTCGTTTGGACTGGTGCAAGGTGCCCACTTTAATTAGTGGACAGCATATTTCAGCCCAACTTCTTACAGGTATGATACCAACCTTAAAGAATGCCACTGTAATATCCACTAGACCCAAAATTCCTATATATGTATATCCTGTAAACTAGGAAAAACCCAAAAAGCATATTTCCCTAGACAGGATAAAAATAAGGAAAAAAATACTACGCAAAAAGGTGCTGGGTCAGATTTAGAAAATAGGCTAATCCAAAAGACTCAAGGATTAACCTACACTATGTTCTCTGTTGTTTCCAGCTCAGGAAAAATGCAGACACAACCAAAATGAGGAAACAGAAACCACTCTGCATGGAATTCAATTGATCAGATAAGTATTATGACCAAAAATATAAATATCACGATCCTACCGAGAAATGTTTAGAAGTCTGTGATTCTTTAAAACGATTCTCTTTATTTTCCTATAATAGCAGCTTAACGGGGCCAGGCCGGACAGCAACTGCATGGGACCCGCGCAGCTGAACAGGGAGCAGCCGGAGAGGAAACACCAGCGAGAGAACAACTCGGAAAAAGAATCGAAGCACCAGGAAGAGAAGACTCTTCCCATCGTCGTTAGTACACATCGGAGACATCTTTGGAATCCGATGGCTTCAAGGCCACAAAACAACAGGTAAGATGCGAACTGGAGTGCGGGGAGGCTGGGTGGCAACTGTGACGGAACGCAAAGGACATTCCATTCACAGACCGCCCCTTTTATGTGTGTCCGGATCTGCCCCGCCCACCGACTGCAGTCAGTGAATGAGGCTCTCCTGACAGTACACTCCCCCAGAATCCCCCCTACAGGCTTGGGTTTATGTGGATTACGCCTGTGGCACAACCACAATGTATATGGCTAACAGGTTTTCAAGTCCGTTCCTCATGCCCATACCCTTCCAATGTATCAAATATAGCATTTTGTGTCACACTCCACCGGAGTCCACAATATATTCTACTTCATACTCTGGCTAATCCTTAATCAGTACAGGGGGTGGTAGAACAGGAACCACAGTTCCTACAACCACTGGCTTCAGTAGAGATACGTGAAAAAACTGATGGATTTTCAAAGAAGCAGACAAGTCTCGTTTCATGGCTACAGGGTTCACCACTTTGGAAATGACATAAGGACCAACAAAACAAGGTTTGAATTTTCCTGTGCCTTTTGTATTAATGTTTCTTGTGGTCAACCATACTTTATCTCCAGGTGCATAATCAGGAGAAGGTCTTCGATGTGCTGTCTTTGTACCTACTCTTTGCCTCCTCTAGATTTCTTTTGGCCTTTTTATGTGTTTCGTGAAGGTGATTCACGAATTCTAGGGCTGCAGGAGTGGAGGTGGCAACAGAAGGAGACAGCAGCCCACGGCGAGGGTGAAAAACAAAATTATAGAAAAAAGGAGAGTGTCCTATGGAAGAGTGTTCACCATTATTTTAAGCAAATTCTGCAGTCCAAAGTAAGGTATCCCATCCCTCAGAAGTGTGAAGCAGGTGATACCTCAAGTATTGCTCTATGCACTGATTTATCCTTTCATTCTGCCCAGATGTCTGGGGATGATGAGTGGAACAGAGCCTCACATCTATTTGCAGTAGTGTATCCAATCCCTTTCAGAACTTAGTCACAAATTGAGGGGCTCGATCAGATACAATAATGGATGGAAGGCTTTGAATTCTCAATATGTGCAGTAGAAAGACAGAAGTTAACTCTTTAGAATTAGGTAGACTTTTTAAAGGTATAAAATGGGACATTTTGGACAACATGTCGACAACTACAAAGATTACAGTATGTCCGTGTTTAGTGGGTGGACGCTCCACTATAGAATCCAGAAATACAGAGTGCCATGGTGTAGGAGGTGTGGGCAATGGAGTTAAAAGCCCAAATGGGACTTGATGTGAGCTCTTACTCTGGACACAGTTATGACACTGTTGAATGTATAGGTGAGTGTTTTGAACGATAGATGGCCACCAAAATAATCTTCTAAGTGAGGCAATGTTTTTTATGTAACTTAGATGTCCTGCTTAGACATGTGAATGAAACCAATCCAAAGCCTGTTGCTGTAAGGCCTTGGTAGGGAGTACCAAGCCTCCTTCAATGTATAACAGATCCTGATTGTTCACTCCTTTGTGTTGTGTTTCGTACTCCTTTGTTTCCTCTGTGTCTTGTGCATGAAGCACCTCTTTCAAAAATGATTCCTCTGAACATTTAACCCCAAGATACGCTCTGGGCTTAAGATAAGAACTTGGTCCTCAGTATTCTGAGTGTCTGGTACATAATAGCCATAACTTGACAGGTGTCTGCTTTACCATGATTCCTGCCTGCCTGGAATTGTATGACGTAACCAAAGTTCTTGAAATAATGTTTCCATCGCAACTGATGCATGTACAGGCCCGGCTGCTTTCAAAAACTGTAGGTATCGGGGATCAATGATGACGGTAACAGTATGCAACGCTCCTAACAGGTACTGCCGCCATTCCTCAAAGGCTCTTTTAATGGACAATAACTCCCTGTCTACTACAGAATAGTTCTGTACGGTGGATGTAAGTTTTTGTGAATAAAAGGCAACAGGGTGTTGTTGTCCGGTTTATCTGTCTCTCTGAGATAAAACACCTCCAATGGCCACCTGTGATGCATCTGCTTCAGCTATAAAAGGTTGAGAGGAATCAGGGTGTCTCAAGATAAGGGCAGTAACAAAAGCTGTTTTCAAAAGAGAAAAGGCTTCTTCAGCGGCTGGCATCCAAAGAAAAGGTACCCCTTTTTCGAGAGTTTTATGGTGGGAGACGCCAAAGACGCAAAGCTGTTGATGAAATGTCTGTAAAAATTGGTGAAGCCTAAGAAACTCTGCACTCCCTTTGCAGTACTAGGAGAAGGCCATTTTGCAATAGCAGCAACCTTTTGGGGATCCATTGTCACCCCTTTTGGAAATAACACAAAGCCCAAAAAGGTTCATGAAATTCATCCTAGTCCAGTTTAACATAGATATTATTATCCCTGAGTCATTCTAACACCGTTTTCACATCTCCTGTGTGTTCCTTCTCAGTCAATCCATATATTTGACTGCAAAAGGAATCTTAGCTCCCGCAATCAGATCAATGCGACAGTCGTTCGGCCAATGAGGTGCTAACACAGATGTCTTTTCTTTATCAAACACCCTATTTGAGAAGATGATAGCAGGCAAGCGGGAGACCGATTGACTCAGCACCGGCACCTTGCACTTTCAACCAGGCCCCTGGCCTTTTAACCAGCAGGGAGCACTTTGATCTTGGATCCTGGAGGTGGGCATAGGCGTAGAAATGCCATAACAACTGTCACTCGGTCCTGCAGCGCAGGAGAACGATTGACTCAGCACCGGCACCTTGCACTTCCAACCTGGCCCCTGGCCTTTTACCCAGCACAGAGCACTTTGATCTTGGTCCCTGGAGGTGGGCGTAGAAATTGTGACTCGGTCCTGCAGCGCGAGACGTGCCTGGGGCATGCACGGGCGAACACCGAGCCAAGACGGACCCGTCTTAGCCCGTCATAGGCCGGAAGAGGCCGGGTTGGGCCCCAGCTCTTGGTTTTTTAAGGATCAGTGATTCTCTGGCACAGAGATTCATCTGTACGGGTGAGTCCTCCTTGCAAGTGTATAAATTGAATATCTACATTTGTGAATGATTTGAGCCCGGGGATTTTACTGATTACTTCACGGTGGGGCAGTAATTTATGACTCAGAATATAAGTACTGCAAAGGCTGTTGTTTGAACATTCGCGAAAAAGTCCTGATAAAGACTACACTCATTGATAAAGACTATTTTCACCGACCGAGTGATACATTTGAAACTACCTTGGAATTCAACAACATGGACCTTATCTGCTGAGTGTAAAAACAATTCCGTCTACGTATTGACTGTTTGGCATAATTGGTAAGAGGAAAGCAACAAACTGCCAATCAAAAACACAGCCTAAATCTGTGGGGGCACCACGTTTGACTCTGTTGAATTATTTAACAGGGGCAATGGGGGCCATTGACCAGCAGATTATTTCTGTTGAAGAGGCCATGAACCCAGAATAAACTGGTTCACCAAAGGTTTCTTGCCAAGGTTCAAACACAGGCGAGGCTGCACAGGGTATATGCGCTTCCCCGTTAGAAGTGCATAGTAGACATGTAAGCTCAAATGGTTGCATACCGAATATGTCTGATCAGGAGTGCGATTTTCAACCGCCCGTGAAGCGCTCTAGAAATCCAGATACTATCTATAATATAATTGAGGAATTATCACCAGAGCCCAGGTCAATTCCTTCTAAACCTTGTAAAAAGCTGGTTAAAAGGGGTAAATCTCTACCATCACATACGCTGGGCAGTAAGGAAAAATTCCCGTACTTACTCTTCAGCTGATAACACCACAGTACCACCTGGGTAGGGCAATAACCCGCTGGCTTACACCCTGGCCGATTAAAGTGCCACCAGCTTGAATATACCCACACTTTCCAACAGACACAAGCCTGATATGACCTATTTGGATCTACCCCCAGCATCTACCCCATATATGGTAGTTCTAGCCAACGTGCCCAGGCTATAATCAGGGATGATTGAGTCATGGGACACCTTAAGAAACAAGTCCCTGTTCTGGTTGGGAACAAAAATGGGTTTAACAGAGACAGTTTTCGCTGAGTTTAAAATGGCTAGAAGAGTGAGCTGGATAGGTAGAGGACGCAAGAACCTACATGGCGATTACGTGGTACTAACTTTTAGAACCCCCCAGTTAGCTCAAACGATACTGAGCAGAGCAGGAAACTATTCTATCTCAACACAGGGTATTAACCTAGTCCCTGTGGGATATTTTTACCAGCCCTTAATGAACAATTACACAATGCTAGCCAGCGGGGCCCATAAACTTAACTACCGTCCTTTATATAATGTCCCTGTTCACAACTGCTTTGATATGCTTTTAACCTTAGAGGAGGTCGATTGACTACCACCATTAGGCTCTGGGGTGTCCAGAGAAAGGAGAAAAGCCAAATCTCCACACAAGCTAAATATTCAGGCATTCGGGCCTTAGAAACACCTAGCATTTCAACCAACAACCCAGATATCCCATCCAGATCTTTTTCATCTATTTGAATGGTCCCTGATATTTTATCCAGGCCTGACGGCACTTAGGTAAACAATGATAACGTATTACCTCCAATCTCACCTGATATCTCTAGTGCACTTTCTATTGACGCCAGGGCTGAGAAGTATAATGGTCTTAAGAGGAAAGATCACTGTCACTTACTATTCTGACTTGTCGCTGGTTTAAGATCTAGGCTAAATAACCAGTTATGGTATGACTGTTGGGAAGTTTGATATATTATGCTTGCAGGAAACATGGGTAGGGGAGCCGATTCACATGAACAGCTATAAAACATAAAATACTTCGGCAGTAGCATCGACCCATAGAAGATCAAAGGGTGGTCTTTGTACTTTTGTATCAAACTATGTGAATGCAAATAACATCGTATTGAAAGTCACAGATAGATATTTCCAACTTATTACCATGAATTGTGAAAACTCACTTTGTATCGCATTATCGAATTTCTATAATAATGCACCACATGATTAGATTGAGGCGGTATTGAGGGAAATAAGCTATCATCTAAACAGCATACAGGACACTAAAGTAAAAGATGTACTTATCATATGGGGAGGGGATTTTAATTCTGCATTGTGCCAATATTCTGAAAGTGATGTTTGTGGTATCTCAACAGATAAAGTCAATAGTTATTCACATTTGCCGCACACAATCTATGGGGATCTCTTAGGATTTCTTAATAGCTTATGCTCTCCAACTATCTCTTTTAGCCCCACTTTTAATGGCCGAGGTACGTATTCAACAATAGATTACGTTTTAATGTCAAGCAGACATTCTTCTGGAGCCTTGAACTTTATCACTCATGTGAACCCCTTGGGCGATCACTTTCCTTTGAGTGTAACCTTAACAGTGCATAGCAATGCAGTAAACATTAGGGATAGTTCCACCCACATTGTTGAGAATATATCCTTGAATAGGCTAAATGGGCATTCGCTTCGTTGGACCAATGTGGACCCTAACAAGTTTTTAAGAAAGGCAATGGTTAAATGCACAGCTGCCTTTTTGCCTGCCTGGATGAGACAACCTCTCACGCTGACATCTTAAAAAACAATTCCCTTATATCCGGCCACATTAAAAAAGCCCTTTTCATGAAGAACAAAAAAATGATTAATAAAGAAAAAGGGTGGTTTGACTCTAAATGTACTAAGGCATATTCCAAATTAAAATATGCCTTACATAAATCCATTATAAATAGAGAAGAAATTAAAGCGGCCAGAACGGAATATAGGTGTGCATTAAAAGAAAGAAAACGTGCATTAAAAGAAGAAGCTTGGTCCACCCTACATGCAGCTTCTGCAACCAGAGATAACACTGCCTTTTGGAAGGCAGTAAATGCTCCCTTCCTGGTCAATAGAGATATACCGTTGATTGAGATAGGTATTACTGAAGCTCAATGGGTGGATCACTATACCAGTTTGTATAATAACCCACCCTGTGATGTAACCGGGGAAGTCGCTATACCAGACATGTTAGACTTACTACCCAGGAGCCATCAAATTGATATACACTTTGACCTTGCTGAGGTTAGCCAGGCGATCATGACAAGTATGGGAGGGAAAGCGCCTGGTCCCGATAGTATTCCCGTAGATCTTTTTAAATCTAATATTTCTTTATGGGGACTGCTTCTAACACAAGTGATCAATGCTAGTTGCTCTACCTGCTTCATACCGACTTGGTCAGAATCGATACTGGTTCCTATTTTTAAAAACAGGTAATCTGGAGAATCCTGCGTGTTACAGACCCATATCATTGTTAGATTTCATGGTCAAAGTTGTGGGTCGAGTCATTTTAGCTAGATTACAGGACTGGGCCAAAGAGAATTTAATTGTTGCTGACCTCCAATTTGGCTTCCGAAGGGTCCGGATACCGTAGAACAGGGTCTCAATTTAAATACTCTCCTGGGCAAGTATACTAAGGCAAAAAGCGGCAGGTTATACCTGGCATTCGTTGATTTAACTGCAGCCTTTGATTGCGTCATCTATGACAAACAATGGAAGATTTTGGTGGAAATGGGGGTGTATAAGTCACTCACACATTTCTTGAGGCAACTTTATCATGATGCAAAGGCAAGGGTCTGGTACGGGGTTGGCGGTGAGTGTAAAACGCCTTTTAGCATATTGAGAGGGGTGAGACAAGGCTGCGTCCTGGCACCTTTCCTCTTTACTTTATACATAAACGATCTGGGACGGGTATTTTGCGAAGGAGTGCCAGGACCTGCTGTTAATTAATAACCGCCCCGTACCCGCCCTACTGTATGCGGACAATGCTGTCCTTCTAGCTCACACTCCGAAGGGTCTCCAACGGGTAGTTTCAAGCTTTGCCTTGTTTATGCTTAATTTGGGTCTCACCGTCAATACTTCAAAAACATTCATAATGAAATGTGGGGAAGGCAGCAACAAGAGTAGAGACATTTACATTGACGCTAAAAAGATCGAATGTACTAAAACTTTCTCCTATTTAGGGATTCTGTTTGACCGACTGGGGGCCTGGAATCAAGCAGTCAAAGCTAGGAAGTTACTGTTTATGAAGGCAACTGCAGCTTTCAGTAATTTTAGCTGAAAATTGGGCATACACCCACCTGTAGAATTACTGCAAATTTATGAGGCAAAGTGTGTGTCAATCGCCATCTATGCTGCTGGTATTTGGTGCCAGGTTGATATTAATTCTCTACAGCTTGTTGAGAACACCTTTTTCAGATTCCTGCTGGCTGTCCCAGATAATACTTCTACATGTATCTGCCATGCAGAACTAGGTATGCCATATATAGCGGACATTATAAAAATTCAACTAGTCTTATTGTGGCACAGGATCTGGACTACCGAGAAAACACTACTTAATCCCCAAATTCTAAGCGACAGCTGCAGATTACATGGGGCCTCGAATGTTAGGTGGCTAAACTATATAAAATGTTTTACAACCATTCTTGGTCATCCAGAATATTATAATGATCCAAACACTTTGAGTACAGTAGTGAGAAAAGATATTAAAAGTAGATGCCTGTCATTCCTGGAAACAAATAGTACCACGGCCGAAATGGCTAAGTCAACTGTGCAAGCACACCAGCTTACGCTGACCACACATAGTATTGAGCCGTACTTAAGAAACATCTTAGGTGGCTACGACAGATTTTTGATAACTCGATTTACACTAGGCATCATACACAGAGCAATTAGTTTTCCTGATTTGAATGACTGGTCAAAACCAATGTGTAAATGTTCATGCGATGACTGGTCCCAACAGTCGACACTGCATATATTCTTTTTTTGTACATTTTATTCAGTGCAGAGAAGGAGGTGGATCCTCCCGATTTTAAGAACACTCGGCCTTAGACAATGTCGTCCTGCGCTACTGGTTTTACAACTTTTACATAGCGAACATTTTATTACTTCTATAATTGTGTTTTAAAAAAATAATTCTAAATGTAGGAAAACCATATTGATGTGAGTCCGCCTTGAGCGAGATCAGAGAATTGAACTGTTGTTTAATCATGTAATGATCTCTGAATTTGTATATTTTATCACCTCTAAAAATCTTATGATCTGACACTCATGCTGAATGTTCTTATGTGCTTTTATGATTTTCTCAATCAAGAAATCGAATAAAGTTTTATTGAATTGAATTGATAGGCAGGCAATTCAGGTAAGTTGGAATCAGTGGTCATGGCTATTTGTTGTGTGGGTGTAACATTCAACCTCAATGGACCTGACCAATTTGTGGGAGAATCTGATAAATGTATTGTCTGTACCTAAAGTTGCACTGAAGGATAGATATTGGCATATGGTGTGCCAAAACAGTAATAGAACGAGCGGCAGTACCGCATTGACTGGGAGGTTTCTGCTAGCTAAACCTCGCCCCTTTCTCAAACCTTACTGGGAAGCCCCTTGACTGTAAACTCTATTTTCAATTCAGTGTCAATCCACTGCTGTTGATCCCATCTTCGCCGGGAGCAACAGCGTTCACTTCAGCGTCACCACGCAGCCCCCCTGGACCGACCACCACTGTGTACACTACCTTGTCAATAAACCCAAACCACCTAAACCCGCTCCTTGGCCTGCGAAGGAACTGGAGCAGAGTCACTGAGGAACAGCTCAACTACACCCTCAACAACAACACCACTCTGCCAAAACAAACGCCAACCTCGCGGCCATGGAATCCCACACATGGATCACTAACTGCGCAGACAAGCTTGCCCCAATGCTCAACCCCAACAAGCAATGCCCCAGGAGAGCAGCCTGGTTCACCACCGATATCCAAGAAGCCAGGCGCACCTGCAGAGCCCTGGAGAAGAACTAGAGAAACACCAAAACACCCACAAAACTATACCTCCTACAAGGACGCTATGACGGAATACCATCAAAGCATCAGAACCACCAAAAGGACCTTCATCTACAACAGAATCCTCGCCAACTCCAGCAACTCCAAGGAACTTTTCAGCGTCATCTTGGAATTCTCCTAGCCCCACAGCGGAGCCACGGACATCACCCCCTCCCAGGACCTCTGCGACAAACTTGGATCCTACTTCCAACTGAAGATAAAGAACCTCTATGACAACTTCAACGACCACACGCCTGACCCCGCACTCAACCTGCCCCGCAGCAATACCAGCCAGACCACCATCTCTGCCTGGACACCGATCACGATTAAGGAGACCGTCGCTGCCATGAAGGGTATCCACTCTGGATCCCCCAGAGACCCATGCCCTCCCCACATATACCACAAAGCCGCCACCACCATCGCACCCGTGTTACAATGCACCATCAATACCACCTTCGAGACCGGCTCCTTCCCTAACCACTGGAAACACGCAGAAGTCAAACCCCTGCTCAAGAAACCCTCAGCAGACCCAACAACCCTCAAAAACTACCGGCCCATCTTGCTCCTCCCATTTGCAGCAAAAGTCGCCGAGAAGACAGTCAACGCAGAACTGACGAGGGTCATCGAAGACAACGCCATCCACGACCCTTCTCAATCCGGTTCCCGAAGCAACCACAGCACCGAGACCGCCCTATTCGCAGCCACCGACAACATCCGCTTCCTCCTCGACCAAGGCCACACCGCAGCCCTGATTCTACTCGACCTGTCTGCAGCTTTCAACGTAGTCTCCCACCGCACACTCTCAGCCAGACCACAAGGCGCCGGCATACAAGGCACCGCCCTTGAATGGTTCAGATCATTCCTCACCGACAGGAAACAAAGGATCAGAATGCCACCCTTCCTCTCCAAGCCCACTGAAATCAACTGTGGAGTCCCACAGGGATCATCACTAAGCCCAACCCCGTTCAACATCTACAAGGCCCCCTTCGCCGCCATCGTCCAACAGCATGGCCTCAGCATAGTCTCCTATGCGATGACACCCAGCTCATCCTCTCCCTCACCTAGGACCACACCACCACCAAACTCCACTTCCAGGAAGGAATGCAGGACGTTGCAGCATGGATGAGCAATGACTGCCTAAAACTCAACTCAGACAAAACAGAAGTCCTCGTCCTCTGAACCTGGTGACCCACTGCCCTCGGCAACCCACGACCCCCACAGACCACGCCAAGAACCTCGGCATCTTACTCGACTCCTCCCTCTCCATGAATCGACAGATCAACGCCATCACCTCCAGCTGCTTCAACACTCTCTGCATCCTCCGTAAGACCTTCAAAGGGATCCCTCCCAAGGCAAGGAAGACAGACACCCACGCACTCATCACAAGCAGCCTGGACTAAGGAAACGCCCTCTACGCCGGCATCAACAAGTCCCTACTCCGCAAGCTTCAGACAATACAGAACACTGCCGCAAGACTCATCCTCTGTATCCCCCGACACAAACACATCAGCCAACACCTATGCAAGCTCCACTGGCTCCCCGTCAAGAAAAGAGTCACCTTCAAGATACTCACCTATGCCTACAAATCACCGGATCCCAATACCTCAACGACAGAATCACCCTCCATGTACCCAAACGAAACCTCTAATCCACAAACCTCCTTCTCGCCAAACCCCGCGCATCCACAGAGCAAGAGCAGGTGAAAGATCCTTCTCCTACATCACAGCCAAGACCTGGAACGAGCTCCCTGCCGACGTGCCCCCTCCCTGAACTACTTCAGGAAGGCTCTGAAGACCTAGCTTTTTGAATGAAACAGACCCCCCAAGCGCCTTGAGACCCTTACTGGTGAGTGGTGCGCTCATAATTTCCCTGATTGATTATTTGATTGATTGATTGATTGCCCTTGAAATACTTCACTGCAAAATGGTCTTCATCGGGAGACAATAAGTGCCCACATTGTGCTGAATATTCCGAAACATACCCACATGTTCTCTTTGTATGTCCAGCTTATGCTACTCCGTGAAAGATCTGGCTGGTGCCTATATGAACGAACCTGGGCAGTAGGCGAAGTAGTGAAGCCTTAAGAATTCTGAGAACGGACCCCTCACTTTGTTACGCTATCCCCCTAGCCAAATTTCTAAAGTGAATTAAGTGCATCAGATTAAAATCTGTAACAATCGAGAATAATTCTGCACCTCTGCTAGCTGGTTTGCCCTCTGTTTAGACTTCGATCTGACCTTCTATAGGGTGCTAACTGAATCCTCCTGTATAAAGCTTCTCATCGCTGGCACTTTATAAACATGTTTAATAACTTTTTAACTTTTTTAACCTTTTATCCATGATTGGAGTTTTACTGTATGTTTGATTTTACTGATTTCCCACACTTTATTTGCTGCCCTGCAATAACATGGTTAACCATGTGTCTCGAGGTTTGTGCCCCTCTGAGCTGTGGTATTTTATTATATTACACACCATGTTATTATTGTATATAGTGCATGTTGTGTGATGCAGTGGCGATATCACTGATGAGATTGTTGATTTTAAAAATTTGATGAAATGACAAATATTTTACCATCTGTACATATTGATTTGGAAATGAATTATTTTACTTAACTATGTATTTTGTGCTGTACTTGCTTTTATGACAATATTGTCGAAATAAAGCTCTTTGAACTGATTGAATTGATTCCTCAACCAAGGAAGTCCTAAAATCGACTGGAACTGAGGAAAAGAAATCAAGTCAAACTGAACTGTTTCATGGTGGCACTCCTGGATACAAAGTCCTAAATCTGCAGTATTATGCGTGACAGGTCCTGACTTTATGGTACTCCCATCAATAGTTTTTACTATCTCTGTTACCTTTTTGTTTTCGACTGGAATGGCCATTTGTTCAACCCATGTATTATCTATAAAATTGCCTGTTGCTCTAGGGTCTAACATGATTTGGACTTCTATAGATTTATTTCCCCAGGTCAGTCGTGCTTTTATAAAGAAATGGTGCAGAGGAGAAAGGGCATGATTCTGAATCTGAAGTTGGGAGACTATTAACCCTGACCTACCTGAGAACCTATAAGTTCTCGGGTTTGCTAGATTCCCTACCCGGGGCGTTTTCTTGGTTTAACAGGAAAGTCTCGTAGAAAATACCCTGCTTTCCCACAATCCAAACATAGTTTTTTGTCTCTAAGTCTTTGTCTTTCTTCCTCACTCAGGGGTCCTGTGAAACTACCCATCTCCATAGGCTCAGGGTCGTCTATGTTTTTGTGAGTGTCTGGCTTCCTTTCTTTAAATATAACAAAACAAACCTGGTCTCAGAACGTCCTTTTTCTCTTTTTGGCACATGTAGTCTGTGATCTAATTTGACCACAAGATCTATCAGTGCGTTGCTAGATGTCTTTTAGCTCATCTTTTAACCCTTTATAAAATAGAGTACTGCGTTTGGCCTCAGGCCATCTCGCAAAAAGCTATCAACCTGTTAAAACTGGAAATAGATGTCATGTGATCTTTCGACCCCTGTTTTAGGTTCAACAGTTCTGTATCTACTGTTTGTTAGAATGAGTGTCTATCAAACAGTCGGCACAACTCCTCTTTGAAGGCGACTTGGCATACAACAAGGGGTCATTGCGCTCTAGTAAAGGATAGACCATGTAGCAGCTGTTCCCCCCTAGATAAGATAAAACAAACGCTATCTTGGATTGCTCTGTGGGGAAAAAAGACGCTTTGCACATAAAATGCAGCTTGCATTGGTTGATGAAGGTGCAAACTTGGCTGAATCTCCCAGAAACCGTTCTGGTGGAGCTAATGGTATAGAAGAAGGGGTTGTTATATGATATACTGGTGAAACATTACTGGAGGCGGACGGCTGAGGTGAGGAGAAATTACTATGGGCACCTGATACCTTGTCAGGTGAGGGTGCTGTTTGATTGGCGTGCTGTAAGGCATCCATTCTAAGAGTCAGGGCCTGTGTGTCCTTTTGCAGGTCTCCAATCATGTGGGCCAATCAGCTAAAGTAATCTGGTGGTCCTCTATCTCGCCCAGGTGGAAAGATAAACGTGTGCTTTGCGTTCTGTGGAACTCACAGGGTGGTTCCGCAGATATGAGCTGGAGGAACCGATGCTGGATCCCAACTTCCCTCACCCACCAGATCAGCCCAACAAGGTCAAAGCCAATGAGGTGAATGCAGGGAAGAGGGGAAAACAAGGAAAGGGAGAAGGAGTCGATCTCGGTTGTCACGTCTGGCACACGGTCCTTATGATGTTGATTGCATGCTTTTCCTAAGTGAAATAATCATACAATGAGTATCCTGCATATAGATATGGGGGTAACAGTAAAAAAAAAATTACTAGACACATGTTTAGAAATAGTGTACCTGATGAATATCCTTTCCACTGCAACAGAAGGTATAAATATGCAGAAACTAACTGAGAGTGTTTGTGTCTATAAAGATAGAAAATACTCTGCATCAACATTAGGGTTGTGGAACCAGATCCATACTTACAAAGAGAGGGTTAGATACCAACCTTAATGACTGCCACTGTAACATCCACTAGACCCAACATTCCTTTATATGTATATCCTGTAATACTAGGAAAAAACATATTTTCCTAGACAGGATAAAAATAAGGAAAATAAATACTACACAAAAAAGTGCTGGGTCAGATTTAGAAAATAGGCAATCGAAAATTCTCTAGGACTCACCTATAATATTTTCTGTTGTTTCCAGCTCAGGAAAAATGCAGACCCAACCAAAATGAGGAAATAGAAACCACTCTGTGTGGAATTCAATTGATCAGATAAGTATTATGACCAAAAACATAAATATCACAATCCTACTGTGAAATGTTTAGAAGACTATGATTCTTTAAAACGGTTCTCTTTATCTTTCTATGATAGCAGCTTAACGGGGGCCAGGCCGGACAGCCACTGCATGGGACCCATGCAGCTGAACTGGGAGCAGCCGGCGAAAAAACGTCAGCAAGAGAGGAACCTGGAAGAAGAATCAACACACCAGGAAGAGAAGACTCCTCCCATCATAGATAGAATGCGTCAGAGACGTCTCTGGAACCCGGCGACTTCAAGGCAACGAAACAACAAGTAAGATGCGGGGAGGCTAGGCGGCAACTGTGAATGAAATTGAAGCACGTTCTATTTACAGACTGCCCCTTTTATGTGTGTATGGGTTTGACCTGCCTGCCGACCGAAGTTGGTGAATGGTGCATTCCGGACGCCCCCAGAAGGGTGGGGATCCTGCACAGATTACCCTCATCTCACTAGGGGGCAGTGAGATGGTCCCAGGAAACCAGGTGCCTGCTAACACTAAGAAATACAGCGCCTGGGTGACCATCAATTGGAGAAGGGTAGAGGCTCTCAGAGATACTGGAGCCAGTGTGACCTCAGGCCGGTGTCATCTGGTATCTGCGAAGCAAGTAGTGTAGTGTAGTTCCTATTTCCCTGATAGCCTCTGCGCATTGGAATAATATACACTATAGTTTTGATATAGGACTGAGGTCAGTATGTCTCTATCGAGTACATTGAACTTAATTAAGAGTGCGTGCCAGCTAACTCAGAGATCACTAGAAACTTCTCGAACAAACAAGAAGGGATTAGTTTCTGACAACTGCATAAACATGACAACTTTGTTTCCCTTAGAGTCGGAACAATCTCAGAATCGTGGAAACAATAGATAACTGTTTCACTCAGTCAATCGTGCTTGCTTCGTTTCTACAGAGTTGCACAGAAATAGAGAGACGGGCGTTTCAATAAAAAGGGCTTATTGAACAGTCTTATTTCTCATGCAAGAGATATGAACTGCTACAATCGTAAGACAGGATGCGAAGTACAATACGTACAGGGTTAGCAGTAAGATAAAATAATACTGCAATAGCATGGTTTGTAGCTATGACATATATTCATAAAATACATACATAAATAACACAGGCTAAAATGTGAATACTCATCTGATGCTTCTAAATAGTTCTACCCCAGTGTACCTAACCTAAGTGTAGTACGAGGTAAGAAGTTGGTGCTGTTTTCTAAAGTATAGCTAGCTATAGTTTTAGTTTTGCCAAGAGTTGCCAAAAGTTTCTCTAAGTTCTAGTCGACTCCATACCTTAGAATGTGTGAGGTTGGAATCTGTTTCCGGGACTCGATATCTAACACCCCCCAAGGTTAGTCAGAAACACTGGAGCTGGATTCTCTGCGCGGAGGATGACAGCGTCTGGTCAGTGCATCAGGCAGGAACTCGATCTCCTTCCGAACTTGCTTTGGCGAACCGCAAGTAGGCAGTCGAACTGGACCGTACCAGAACCGTGGATTGCCAAGGCAAGTGCAGGTATATTTATACCTTGAAGGTGTTTCAGGAATGCCTGCATTGACGTAAAAGTCGGGCATCGGAACGTCATGAATAAACCCCTAAGGAATAGATGTTCATGCATACTAAATGAGTTCTTGGAGAAATCAATATCCAAGCAAGGGAAATTCCTAAAGGCATAAAAGTCTGGTTTTCCAAGAACTCATTGTGATGTGGATTGACGGATGTAGGAGACCATGCCTGTATTTGGATAGTATGAACAATGCCTAAATAAGGGCTGGATTTTCTATGCCTAAATAAGGGCAATATGAATTGTACCTATATAAGGGCATACATCGGGAATCCTATATACAGAATCTAAATCTACACACAACAGTAGTCCTGGGGAATTCCACCAAGTAGTTACTGTGGACAACTCAGAGCACAAGTTTAAGGTGGGGCAGGTCCCTTTGAATGGAGGGGTCTCAGTTCCCTTTACGGGGGTTGTGAGCCCTACCATGCCTGTAGATTGTCTTCTAGGTAACGACCTGGAGAAGTCCTTGTGGAAGGATTTTGAGCTCAGGTCTCACTTGGAGATGCTTGGATTGCCATGAGGCACCGGTCATTGGCAGCCAGTAAGGGTAATCAGAAGGACCTGGAGCCTGAAACAGTGGCCCAGGTCCCTGCCAGGAGAAAGGGCAGGGGACGTGGGAAACCAGCCCCAGAAGTTCCCATGGCCAATGTTAGAAATGGGGGTCTCTAGTTGGCAGAGGTAGATACCTTTGTCCAAATAGGGAACCTTGCTTCTAGTCAGGGTAAGGAAAATACACTTCCAAAATAACCCTTGCTCACCTCCTTGGTAGCGTGGCACGAGCAGACAGGCTTAGCTCAGAGGCAGTGTGTAAAGTGTTTGTGAACACATACAGTAATACAGTGAAAACACTACAAAAGGACACCACGCCAGTTAAGAAATATAGTAAATCTTTATCTAAACCAACAAGACCAAATACGATGAACATCCAACATACAATACGCTTGAAAAATAGTACTGGTGCAAAATAACCTTTAAATTGCAAGCTTCCGACTCAGTAGCTCCTCCTGGGTCTACCGCTATACTGAATACGACACAGTAAAACAATTCCCGCTGACCGTGCCGATATGGGCAAGCTAAAGCATCAACAGACTCGGACACAGTACCTTTCTTGTTGCCACCAACATGTCGGTGCGAGTCGGTCGGGGCAAACGTTGCAATCATGTTGTGAAACAGAGCGTTGCAGTGGGCAATGTCCTCATGATTCGGTGCAGGCAGTGGCTCGTTGACGGAGTCGGTGAGACCAGGGCTTGCGTTGAAGGGTGAGATGGTGCTCGCTGTGGTGCTGGCAGGTCACGGTACGGTAACGGAGCCGGTCGATGTTCGGGTCGGGCAGCGAGGGAGTCTGTGACAACCGTGCAGCGTGTAGCGAAGCGTCTCAGAGTGCGGTGCCCACATGACGTGGTGCAAGCAGCGCCTTGTTGATGGAGTCGGTGAGACCAGGGTTGCGTTGCGAAGTGTGGTGTTGCTCTCGGCAGTGCTTTCAGGACATTGAATCCTGTGACGGACTCGATGACAAAGTCAGCTAACCTTTTCTTCTGCGGAGACCATCAGATACAGTGCCCACAGACACGGTGAGGTCTTTGCTGTTCCTGAGACCTCTAGGACAGGGGGCAAGCTCAGTTCAAGCCCTTGGAGATCTTTTCTTCAAGCAGGGGGACATAGCAAGCAGCAAAGTCCTTTTCTCTTTTCCAAGCCAGCAAGTAGCCATTGCAGGCCAACCCAAAGCCCGGGTGGGTAACTACGCTCTGCCAGAGGAGTTTACGTAGTTTTGCCTACTCCGCGTTCCATTGCGAACGCAGAGTTCAGGCAAAACTACGACTCTGTGGCAGAGCGTAGTTAGTCAGCCCCTCCACCCTTCCAAACTAATTCAAAAGGCACTTACCTGCCCGTGGCTGCCTCCTCCTCCTCGCCATGGCTGCTCTCCTGCCTCTTCCTCGCTGTCCTTCTTCAGTGATAACACCTACGTTGTACATCTTGCAAATGTGCATGTTCATGCGCAAGACGTTCAACGTAGGAGTTATCACTGAAGAAGGACGGTGAGGAGGAGGCAGGAGAGTGGCCATGGTGAGGAGGAGGTAGCCATGGGTAGGTAAGTGCCTTTTTAATTACTTTTAATTTATTTGGGAGGATGTGGTGCAAAGTTCCATGGAGTTGTTTTCCAACTCCGTGGAACTTCATGTAGAGGCACTACACCTACTCCACCCCAGGGTTAGCCAACCCCAGACAGAAACCAGCACAGGGGCAGTATTTTGCCGCAGCTTCTCCAGCTCTTCTCCTTGGCAAAGGTTCCTCTTGATTTCCCAGAAGTGATCTAAAAGTCTGGGGTCTGCGCCCCTCTTTTTATACACAAAAATCCTTTGTTCTCTGTAGGCAGAGAGCGTCTGTATCTAGCCAAAACCAGTTTAGTCCTCACTGGTGCAGCTGCCTGGCAGGAGGTGGAGACAGCATTGTGGAAGGCAGACCCAACCCATTCTGGTAAAAGGAAATCTCCTCGTCTTGCTCTAAATGCAGCCCAGGTCTAATCAGCCCAGCCCTGACTCATCAGACTTCTAGAGCCACTGCCCCTCTCCAGTCCCTGTCATCCAAAAGCCAGAGATGCAATACACAAACCTAGCAGAGGCAGAATGGATGGTTAGGCAAGAAAATTCCTACTTTCTAAAAGTGGTATTTTCAAACACAGAATGTAAAAATCACCCTCACTAAAATATGTACTTTAACATTCTGAGTTCAGGCATACTACACTTTATTTGTCCTACCTTGTTTTCAGGGACAGTTATGTTTATAAGATTTTATAAACAAACTCCCCATTCCGTCCTATGGGAGCAGGTAGCCTTGCAATAGTGAAAAAATGAAATTGGCAGTATTTCACTATCAGGATACGCCACACACATCAGGGCATGTCCTACCTTTTTCATACAATGCACCCTGCCCACAGGCGTACCTTGGGCCTACCTTAGTGGTGACTGATTTGTGAGAAAAGGGAAGGTTAGGGCCTGGCAAGTGGGTGCACATGCCAAGTCGATGTGGCAAGCCCAGAATGCACACAGGCTCTGCAATGGCAGGCTAGAGTTACATTTTACAGGCTGCTTCTGTGGGTGGCACAGTCAGTGCTGCAGCCCACTAGCAGCATTTGATTTACAGGCACTGGGCACACATAGTGCACTGTACTAGGGTCTGACTAGTAAACCAAATATGCCAATGATGGAAACACCAATCCATAACAACAATTTACAGGGAGAGCATATGCACTTTAGCACTGATCAGCAGTGGTGAAGTGCCCAGATTCATAAACCCACCAGCAACAGGTCAGAAAAAATACAGGAGAAAGGCAAAAAGTCCTGGGATGACCCTGCAAAAAGGGCCAAGTCCAAGAGTCCAGGAGGAGGATGACCTCGAGGGGGGTGCCCCGGCACCTACAGGGGAGCAGGTAGATAAACTGAGAAACTTATCTGAGTGGACCCATGGGCAGCAAGAAGGTGGTCCCACAAGGGAAGAATTCTGCATGGAGCAGAAGGAATGACCTTCTCTAGAAGGTTTGCAGCGCAGGCTGCAAACCAGGCAGCTGGTGATCAGTCTGCATCACACCGTATCTACTGGGAGAATGGCCTCCTATACAGTGAGCCTAAGGTCGCTGAGCCTGGGTCAGCCCGTGTGCTGGTGGTACCCCAGTGCTTCAGGACCTTCCTACTGGGTCTGGCTCACGACATGCCTTTGGCAGGACATTTAGGGCAGGGCAAGACCTTTGAAAGACTTGCCACCCACTTCTTTTGTCCACAAATGCGAAGGCAGTCAGGCACACATTGCAGGACTTGCCACAGGTACAGCTGCAATTCTTCAAAGGCTTGTTTAATGGCCAATAACTCTCTGTATCCTACAGAATAGTTCTGATCGGTTGGTGCAAGTTTGTATGAATAAAAGGCAACAGGGTGTATTTGTCTAGTTTGTCTGTCTCTCTGAGAAAAAACACCTCCAATGGCCAACTGTGATGCAATCACTTCAACTATAAAAGGTTGAGAGGAATCAGGGTGTCTCAAGATAGGGGCAGTAACAAAAGCGGTTTTCAAAAGAGAAAAGGCTTCTTCAGTGGCTGGCTGGCTGACGTCCAAAGGAAAGGTACCTCTTTTTTCAAGAGTTTCGTGACGGGGATGCCAAAGACGCAAAGCTGATGAAGAAACATCTGTAAAAATTGGCGAAGCCAAAGAAACTCTGCACTCCCTTACAGTACTAAGAGAGGGCCATTTCGTGATAGCAGTAAACTATTGGGGATCCATTGTCACCACTTTTGGGAATAACACAAAGCTAAAAAGTTCACTTCAGGAACATGAATTTCACATTTGTCCAGCTTAACATAGAGATTATTATCCCGGAGTCCTTCTAACACAGTTTTCACATGTCATATGTGTTCCTTTACAGTAGAAGAATAAATTGGAATGTCGTCAATATATGCAATGGTGCTTGCATCCAAAACCTCTCTTTAAGCTTTGTTAATTAAAAAATTGGAAAGCAGCAGGGGCATTATGAATTCTATAGGTCATGTCTAAATACTCATAGAGCCCAAATTTGGTACGAAAAGCCATTTTCAATTCATCTCCCTCCTTACTCTGACTAAGGGGTATGACCCTCTCAAGTCTAGTTTCGTAAATAAAGTCGCATCTTTTACCTGATCAAGTAAGGACTGTATAAGAGGCAAAGGGTATCTGTTCTTTATTGTCACATTGTTTAGGGATCTATAGTCTATGCAACACCGAAGACCTCCTTCCCGTTTGGGTATAAAAAAAAGGGGAGAAGAAGCAGCAGATTTAGAAGGCTGAATAAAACCCTTTTTCAAAAATTCATCCAAGTATTCTCTTAAGTAAATATATTCCTTCTCAGTCAATGCTTATATTCGGCTGCAAGGAATCTTAGCTCCTGGAATCAGATCAATGTGACAGTCGTACGGCTGATGAGGCGGTAAGACAGATGCCTTTTCTTTATCAAACAACTGTTTGAGAGGATGATAACAGGCAGGCAATTCAGGTAAGTGGCATCAGTGGCCATGGCTATGTGCTGTGTGGGTGTAATGTTCTTCATGCAGTGTAACATACAGAAATCAGAAGAGAAAATCAGATCTTGATATCTCCAATTTATAAGTGGGTTATGATTCCTCAACCAAGGACGTCCTAAAATTGCCTGGAACTGAGGAGAAGAAATCAAGTCAAACTGAACTGTTTAATGATGGCACTCCTAAAAGTCCTAAATCTGCAGTATTATGTGTGACAGGTCCTGCTTTATGGTACTTTCATCAATAGTTTTTACTATCTCTGTTACCTTTTTGTTTTCGACTGGAATGGCCATTTGTTTAACCCATCTAGTATATATAAAATTCCCTGTTGCTCCAGTGTCTAGCATGATTTGAACCTCTACAGATTTATTTCCCCAGGTCAGTTGTGCTTTTATAAAGAAATAGAGCAGAAGGGAAAGGGCATGATTCTGAATCAGAAGTTGGAAGATTAATAACCCTAACCTACCCGAGCAACCTGTCTTCGCAGTTCTCGGGTTTGGTAGTTTCATGACTAGGGGCGTTTTCTTGCTTTAACAGGACAGACTCATAAAAAATGTCCTGCTCTCCCACAATACAAACATCGTTTTTTGTCTCTATGTCTTTGTCTTTCTTCCTCACTTAAGGGTCCTTTGATACTACCTATCTGCATTTTTTTGTCCGTGTCTCACTTCCTTTCTTTAAATGTAAGAAACCTGGTCTCAGACCGTCTTTTTTTGCTCATGTAGTCTGTGATCTAATTTGACCACAAGGTCTATGTGAGGAGGATCAGGAGCATAGGGGCGAACAACCCGATGTCAATATACCCAGCTGGACTCCTTACCATCCTTATGATGAGGGCGATGAAGCCGAGAAAACTGATTGCCCGATAACTAAGAAGTCTTTTCCCCGCCCCACAGTATGCCAGACTTGACCTGGAAGTCGTTCCTCCCGGAAGCCGCGGGACTCAGCGGCCTGACCAATGGGAACCAGCCAAATAGGTCAAAAACAGCAGAAAAAGCCAGAAGTTGAAACAACTGGCGCGCCAGCTGAAAGGAAGTCTACGGAGACAGGAGCAGACGCCGACGGAACCGAGGATGCCGTCTTACACCGAAGAACCGCCGAGGAGAATCCAGCCGAAGACCCAGAGGGTCCCAATACCTGGACCAAAGAGTGGTGGAGCCCGGAGGACACGCACGAGCTGCCACAACTCAGGGGAGTTGTGACAGACAGCGGTACGTAACAGGAGCCACGGGAATTCCAAGGTAGTGGGGTGGGTAATTTGGGGAAAGTAGGGTAACGCCTTTTCTCTCACCTTACCGCATTAGCCCCAGGAGTCAGCCTATATACCTCCCCGCCTGGTTAGAAAAATCGTAGGTGGTAAAGTAACGGAGACCCGCATTTGCCATTAGAGCAATAGCTCCTACTCTTGATTTTACAGTGCCCACAGATAAAAGCCCACACACATGTTTTTTTACTTCACCTGTGATACCTCAATCTCGCATGTGGTGCGGGGACGGACTAGCTAAAAGTGTGTATACAGGATATGGTCAGCGACCGCTGTTTTCTTTCTTTGTTTGAGTGTACTCCGGGGAACCCATACCAAAAGAATTTTCTATAATTGTGTTTTAAAAAAATAATTCTAAATGTAGGAAAACCATATTGATGTGAGTCCGCCTTGAGCGAGATCAGAGAATTGAACTGTTGTTTAATCATGTAATGATCTCTGAATTTGTATATTTTATCACCTCTAAAAATCTTATGATCTGACACTCATGCTGAATGTTCTTATGTGCTTTTATGATTTTCTCAATCAAGAAATCGAATAAAGTTTTATTGAATTGAATTGATAGGCAGGCAATTCAGGTAAGTTGGAATCAGTGGTCATGGCTATTTGTTGTGTGGGTGTAACATTCAACCTCAATGGACCTGACCAATTTGTGGGAGAATCTGATAAATGTATTGTCTGTACCTAAAGTTGCACTGAAGGATAGATATTGGCATATGGTGTGCCAAAACAGTAATAGAACGAGCGGCAGTACCGCATTGACTGGGAGGTTTCTGCTAGCTAAACCTCGCCCCTTTCTCAAACCTTACTGGGAAGCCCCTTGACTGTAAACTCTATTTTCAATTCAGTGTCAATCCACTGCTGTTGATCCCATCTTCGCCGGGAGCAACAGCGTTCACTTCAGCGTCACCACGCAGCCCCCCTGGACCGACCACCACTGTGTACACTACCTTGTCAATAAACCCAAACCACCTAAACCCGCTCCTTGGCCTGCGAAGGAACTGGAGCAGAGTCACTGAGGAACAGCTCAACTACACCCTCAACAACAACACCACTCTGCCAAAACAAACGCCAACCTCGCGGCCATGGAATCCCACACATGGATCACTAACTGCGCAGACAAGCTTGCCCCAATGCTCAACCCCAACAAGCAATGCCCCAGGAGAGCAGCCTGGTTCACCACCGATATCCAAGAAGCCAGGCGCACCTGCAGAGCCCTGGAGAAGAACTAGAGAAACACCAAAACACCCACAAAACTATACCTCCTACAAGGACGCTATGACGGAATACCATCAAAGCATCAGAACCACCAAAAGGACCTTCATCTACAACAGAATCCTCGCCAACTCCAGCAACTCCAAGGAACTTTTCAGCGTCATCTTGGAATTCTCCTAGCCCCACAGCGGAGCCACGGACATCACCCCCTCCCAGGACCTCTGCGACAAACTTGGATCCTACTTCCAACTGAAGATAAAGAACCTCTATGACAACTTCAACGACCACACGCCTGACCCCGCACTCAACCTGCCCCGCAGCAATACCAGCCAGACCACCATCTCTGCCTGGACACCGATCACGATTAAGGAGACCGTCGCTGCCATGAAGGGTATCCACTCTGGATCCCCCAGAGACCCATGCCCTCCCCACATATACCACAAAGCCGCCACCACCATCGCACCCGTGTTACAATGCACCATCAATACCACCTTCGAGACCGGCTCCTTCCCTAACCACTGGAAACACGCAGAAGTCAAACCCCTGCTCAAGAAACCCTCAGCAGACCCAACAACCCTCAAAAACTACCGGCCCATCTCGCTCCTCCCATTTGCAGCAAAAGTCGCCGAGAAGACAGTCAACGCAGAACTGACGAGGGTCATCGAAGACAACGCCATCCACGACCCTTCTCAATCCGGTTCCCGAAGCAACCACAGCACCGAGACCGCCCTATTCGCAGCCACCGACAACATCCGCTTCCTCCTCGACCAAGGCCACACCGCAGCCCTCATTCTACTCGACCTGTCCGCAGCTTTCAACGTAGTCTCCCACCGCACACTCTCAGCCAGACCACAAGGCGCCGGCATACAAGGCACCGCCCTTGAATGGTTCAGATCATTCCTCACCGACAGGAAACAAAGGATCAGAATGCCACCCTTCCTCTCCAAGCCCACTGAAATCAACTGCGGAGTCCCACAGGGATCATCACTAAGCCCAACCCCGTTCAACATCTACAAGGCCCCCTTCGCCGCCATCGTCCAACAGCATGGCCTCAGCATAGTCTCCTATGCGATGACACCCAGCTCATCCTCTCCCTCACCTAGGACCACACCACCACCAAACTCCACTTCCAGGAAGGAATGCAGGACGTTGCAGCATGGATGAGCAATGACTGCCTAAAACTCAACTCAGACAAAACAGAAGTCCTCGTCCTCTGAACCTGGTGACCCACTGCCCTCGGCAACCCACGACCCCCACAGACCACGCCAAGAACCTCGGCATCTTACTCGACTCCTCCCTCTCCATGAATCGACAGATCAACGCCATCACCTCCAGCTGCTTCAACACTCTCTGCATCCTCCGTAAGACCTTCAAAGGGATCCCTCCCAAGGCAAGGAAGACAGACACCCACGCACTCATCACAAGCAGCCTGGACTAAGGAAACGCCCTCTACGCCGGCATCAACAAGTCCCTACTCCGCAAGCTTCAGACAATACAGAACACCGCCGCAAGACTCATCCTCTGTATCCCCCGACACAAACACATCAGCCAACACCTATGCAAGCTCCACTGGCTCCCCGTCAAGAAAAGAGTCACCTTCAAGATACTCACCTATGCCTACAAATCACCGGATCCCAATACCTCAACGACAGAATCACCCTCCATGTACCCAAACGAAACCTCTAATCCACAAACCTCCTTCTCGCCAAATCCCGCGCATCCACAGAGCAAGAGCAGGTGAAAGATCCTTCTCCTACATCACAGCCAAGACCTGGAACGAGCTCCCTGCCGACGTGCCCCCTCCCTGAACTACTTCAGGAAGGCTCTGAAGACCTAGCTTTTTGAATGAAACAGACCCCCCAAGCGCCTTGAGACCCTTACTGGTGAGTGGTGCGCTCATAATTTCCCTGATTGATTATTTGATTGATTGATTGATTGCCCTTGAAATACTTCACTGCAAAATGGTCTTCATCGGGAGACAATAAGTGCCCACATTGTGCTGAATATTCCGAAACATACCCACATGTTCTCTTTGTATGTCCAGCTTATGCTACTCCGTGAAAGATCTGGCTGGTGCCTATATGAACGAACCTGGGCAGTAGGCGAAGTAGTGAAGCCTTAAGAATTCTGAGAACGGACCCCTCACTTTGTTACGCTATCCCCCTAGCCAAATTTCTAAAGTGAATTAAGTGCATCAGATTAAAATCTGTAACAATCGAGAATAATTCTGCACCTCTGCTAGCTGGTTTGCCCTCTGTTTAGACTTCGATCTGACCTTCTATAGGGTGCTAACTGAATCCTCCTGTATAAAGCTTCTCATCGCTGGCACTTTATAAACATGTTTAATAACTTTTTAACTTTTTTAACCTTTTATCCATGATTGGAGTTTTACTGTATGTTTGATTTTACTGATTTCCCACACTTTATTTGCTGCCCTGCAATAACATGGTTAACCATGTGTCTCGAGGTTTGTGCCCCTCTGAGCTGTGGTATTTTATTATATTACACACCATGTTATTATTGTATATAGTGCATGTTGTGTGATGCAGTGGCGATATCACTGATGAGATTGTTGATTTTAAAAATTTGATGAAATGACAAATATTTTACCATCTGTACATATTGATTTGGAAATGAATTATTTTACTTAACTATGTATTTTGTGCTGTACTTGCTTTTATGACAATATTGTCGAAATAAAGCTCTTTGAACTGATTGAATTGATTCCTCAACCAAGGAAGTCCTAAAATCGACTGGAACTGAGGAAAAGAAATCAAGTCAAACTGAACTGTTTCATGGTGGCACTCCTGGATACAAAGTCCTAAATCTGCAGTATTATGCGTGACAGGTCCTGACTTTATGGTACTCCCATCAATAGTTTTTACTATCTCTGTTACCTTTTTGTTTTCGACTGGAATGGCCATTTGTTCAACCCATGTATTATCTATAAAATTGCCTGTTGCTCTAGGGTCTAACATGATTTGGACTTCTATAGATTTATTTCCCCAGGTCAGTCGTGCTTTTATAAAGAAATGGTGCAGAGGAGAAAGGGCATGATTCTGAATCTGAAGTTGGGAGACTATTAACCCTGACCTACCTGAGAACCTATAAGTTCTCGGGTTTGCTAGATTCCCTACCCGGGGCGTTTTCTTGGTTTAACAGGAAAGTCTCGTAGAAAATACCCTGCTTTCCCACAATCCAAACATAGTTTTTTGTCTCTAAGTCTTTGTCTTTCTTCCTCACTCAGGGGTCCTGTGAAACTACCCATCTCCATAGGCTCAGGGTCGTCTATGTTTTTGTGAGTGTCTGGCTTCCTTTCTTTAAATATAACAAAACAAACCTGGTCTCAGAACGTCCTTTTTCTCTTTTTGGCACATGTAGTCTGTGATCTAATTTGACCACAAGATCTATCAGTGCGTTGCTAGATGTCTTTTAGCTCATCTTTTAACCCTTTATAAAATAGAGTACTGCGTTTGGCCTCAGGCCATCTCGCATAAAGCTATCAACCTGTTAAAACTGGAAATAGATGTCATGTGATCTTTCGACCCCTGTTTTAGGTTCAACAGTTCTGTATCTACTGTTTGTTAGAATGAGTGTCTATCAAACAGTCGGCACAACTCCTCTTTGAAGGCGACTTGGCATACAACAAGGGGTCATTGCGCTCTAGTAAAGGATAGACCATGTAGCAGCTGTTCCCCCCTAGATAAGATAAAACAAACGCTATCTTGGATTGCTCTGTGGGGAAAAAAGACGCTTTGCACATAAAATGCAGCTTGCATTGGTTGATGAAGGTGCAAACTTGGCTGAATCTCCCAGAAACCGTTCTGGTGGAGCTAATGGTATAGAAGAAGGGGTTGTTATATGATATACTGGTGAAACATTACTGGAGGCGGACGGCTGAGGTGAGGAGAAATTACTATGGGCACCTGATACCTTGTCAGGTGAGGGTGCTGTTTGATTGGCGTGCTGTAAGGCATCCATTCTAAGAGTCAGGGCCTGTGTGTCCTTTTGCAGGTCTCCAATCATGTGGGCCAATCAGCTAAAGTAATCTGGTGGTCCTCTATCTCGCCCAGGTGGAAAGATAAACGTGTGCTTTGCGTTCTGTGGAACTCACAGGGTGGTTCCGCAGATATGAGCTGGAGGAACCGATGCTGGATCCCAACTTCCCTCACCCACCAGATCAGCCCAACAAGGTCAAAGCCAATGAGGTGAATGCAGGGAAGAGGGGAAAACAAGGAAAGGGAGAAGGAGTCGATCTCGGTTGTCACGTCTGGCACACGGTCCTTATGATGTTGATTGCATGCTTTTCCTAAGTGAAATAATCATACAATGAGTATCCTGCATATAGATATGGGGGTAACAGTAAAAAAAAAATTACTAGACACATGTTTAGAAATAGTGTACCTGATGAATATCCTTTCCACTGCAACAGAAGGTATAAATATGCAGAAACTAACTGAGAGTGTTTGTGTCTATAAAGATAGAAAATACTCTGCATCAACATTAGGGTTGTGGAACCAGATCCATACTTACAAAGAGAGGGTTAGATACCAACCTTAATGACTGCCACTGTAACATCCACTAGACCCAACATTCCTTTATATGTATATCCTGTAATACTAGGAAAAAACATATTTTCCTAGACAGGATAAAAATAAGGAAAATAAATACTACACAAAAAAGTGCTGGGTCAGATTTAGAAAATAGGCAATCGAAAATTCTCTAGGACTCACCTATAATATTTTCTGTTGTTTCCAGCTCAGGAAAAATGCAGACCCAACCAAAATGAGGAAATAGAAACCACTCTGTGTGGAATTCAATTGATCAGATAAGTATTATGACCAAAAACATAAATATCACAATCCTACTGTGAAATGTTTAGAAGACTATGATTCTTTAAAACGGTTCTCTTTATCTTTCTATGATAGCAGCTTAACGGGGGCCAGGCCGGACAGCCACTGCATGGGACCCATGCAGCTGAACTGGGAGCAGCCGGCGAAAAAACGTCAGCAAGAGAGGAACCTGGAAGAAGAATCAACACACCAGGAAGAGAAGACTCCTCCCATCATAGATAGAATGCGTCAGAGACGTCTCTGGAACCCGGCGACTTCAAGGCAACGAAACAACAAGTAAGATGCGGGGAGGCTAGGCGGCAACTGTGAATGAAATTGAAGCACGTTCTATTTACAGACTGCCCCTTTTATGTGTGTATGGGTTTGACCTGCCTGCCGACCGAAGTTGGTGAATGGTGCATTCCGGACGCCCCCAGAAGGGTGGGGATCCTGCACAGATTACCCTCATCTCACTAGGGGGCAGTGAGATGGTCCCAGGAAACCAGGTGCCTGCTAACACTAAGAAATACAGCGCCTGGGTGACCATCAATTGGAGAAGGGTAGAGGCTCTCAGAGATACTGGAGCCAGTGTGACCTCAGGCCGGTGTCATCTGGTATCTGCGAAGCAAGTAGTGTAGTGTAGTTCCTATTTCCCTGATAGCCTCTGCGCATTGGAATAATATACACTATAGTTTTGATATAGGACTGAGGTCAGTATGTCTCTATCGAGTACATTGAACTTAATTAAGAGTGCGTGCCAGCTAACTCAGAGATCACTAGAAACTTCTCGAACAAACAAGAAGGGATTAGTTTCTGACAACTGCATAAACATGACAACTTTGTTTCCCTTAGAGTCGGAACAATCTCAGAATCGTGGAAACAATAGATAACTGTTTCACTCAGTCAATCGTGCTTGCTTCGTTTCTACAGAGTTGCACAGAAATAGAGAGACGGGCGTTTCAATAAAAAGGGCTTATTGAACAGTCTTATTTCTCATGCAAGAGATATGAACTGCTACAATCGTAAGACAGGATGCGAAGTACAATACGTACAGGGTTAGCAGTAAGATAAAATAATACTGCAATAGCATGGTTTGTAGCTATGACATATATTCATAAAATACATACATAAATAACACAGGCTAAAATGTGAATACTCATCTGATGCTTCTAAATAGTTCTACCCCAGTGTACCTAACCTAAGTGTAGTACGAGGTAAGAAGTTGGTGCTGTTTTCTAAAGTATAGCTAGCTATAGTTTTAGTTTTGCCAAGAGTTGCCAAAAGTTTCTCTAAGTTCTAGTCGACTCCATACCTTAGAATGTGTGAGGTTGGAATCTGTTTCCGGGACTCGATATCTAACACCCCCCAAGGTTAGTCAGAAACACTGGAGCTGGATTCTCTGCGCGGAGGATGACAGCGTCTGGTCAGTGCATCAGGCAGGAACTCGATCTCCTTCCGAACTTGCTTTGGCGAACCGCAAGTAGGCAGTCGAACTGGACCGTACCAGAACCGTGGATTGCCAAGGCAAGTGCAGGTATATTTATACCTTGAAGGTGTTTCAGGAATGCCTGCATTGACGTAAAAGTCGGGCATCGGAACGTCATGAATAAACCCCTAAGGAATAGATGTTCATGCATACTAAATGAGTTCTTGGAGAAATCAATATCCAAGCAAGGGAAATTCCTAAAGGCATAAAAGTCTGGTTTTCCAAGAACTCATTGTGATGTGGATTGACGGATGTAGGAGACCATGCCTGTATTTGGATAGTATGAACAATGCCTAAATAAGGGCTGGATTTTCTATGCCTAAATAAGGGCAATATGAATTGTACCTATATAAGGGCATACATCGGGAATCCTATATACAGAATCTAAATCTACACACAACAGTAGTCCTGGGGAATTCCACCAAGTAGTTACTGTGGACAACTCAGAGCACAAGTTTAAGGTGGGGCAGGTCCCTTTGAATGGAGGGGTCTCAGTTCCCTTTACGGGGGTTGTGAGCCCTACCATGCCTGTAGATTGTCTTCTAGGTAACGACCTGGAGAAGTCCTTGTGGAAGGATTTTGAGCTCAGGTCTCACTTGGAGATGCTTGGATTGCCATGAGGCACCGGTCATTGGCAGCCAGTAAGGGTAATCAGAAGGACCTGGAGCCTGAAACAGTGGCCCAGGTCCCTGCCAGGAGAAAGGGCAGGGGACGTGGGAAACCAGCCCCAGAAGTTCCCATGGCCAATGTTAGAAATGGGGGTCTCTAGTTGGCAGAGGTAGATACCTTTGTCCAAATAGGGAACCTTGCTTCTAGTCAGGGTAAGGAAAATACACTTCCAAAATAACCCTTGCTCACCTCCTTGGTAGCGTGGCACGAGCAGACAGGCTTAGCTCAGAGGCAGTGTGTAAAGTGTTTGTGAACACATACAGTAATACAGTGAAAACACTACAAAAGGACACCACGCCAGTTAAGAAATATAGTAAATCTTTATCTAAACCAACAAGACCAAATACGATGAACATCCAACATACAATACGCTTGAAAAATAGTACTGGTGCAAAATAACCTTTAAATTGCAAGCTTCCGACTCAGTAGCTCCTCCTGGGTCTACCGCTATACTGAATACGACACAGTAAAACAATTCCCGCTGACCGTGCCGATATGGGCAAGCTAAAGCATCAACAGACTCGGACACAGTACCTTTCTTGTTGCCACCAACATGTCGGTGCGAGTCGGTCGGGGCAAACGTTGCAATCATGTTGTGAAACAGAGCGTTGCAGTGGGCAATGTCCTCATGATTCGGTGCAGGCAGTGGCTCGTTGACGGAGTCGGTGAGACCAGGGCTTGCGTTGAAGGGTGAGATGGTGCTCGCTGTGGTGCTGGCAGGTCACGGTACGGTAACGGAGCCGGTCGATGTTCGGGTCGGGCAGCGAGGGAGTCTGTGACAACCGTGCAGCGTGTAGCGAAGCGTCTCAGAGTGCGGTGCCCACATGACGTGGTGCAAGCAGCGCCTTGTTGATGGAGTCGGTGAGACCAGGGTTGCGTTGCGAAGTGTGGTGTTGCTCTCGGCAGTGCTTTCAGGACATTGAATCCTGTGACGGACTCGATGACAAAGTCAGCTAACCTTTTCTTCTGCGGAGACCATCAGATACAGTGCCCACAGACACGGTGAGGTCTTTGCTGTTCCTGAGACCTCTAGGACAGGGGGCAAGCTCAGTTCAAGCCCTTGGAGATCTTTTCTTCAAGCAGGGGGACATAGCAAGCAGCAAAGTCCTTTTCTCTTTTCCAAGCCAGCAAGTAGCCATTGCAGGCCAACCCAAAGCCCGGGTGGGTAACTACGCTCTGCCAGAGGAGTTTACGTAGTTTTGCCTACTCCGCGTTCCATTGCGAACGCAGAGTTCAGGCAAAACTACGACTCTGTGGCAGAGCGTAGTTAGTCAGCCCCTCCACCCTTCCAAACTAATTCAAAAGGCACTTACCTGCCCGTGGCTGCCTCCTCCTCCTCGCCATGGCTGCTCTCCTGCCTCTTCCTCGCTGTCCTTCTTCAGTGATAACACCTACGTTGTACATCTTGCAAATGTGCATGTTCATGCGCAAGACGTTCAACGTAGGAGTTATCACTGAAGAAGGACGGTGAGGAGGAGGCAGGAGAGTGGCCATGGTGAGGAGGAGGTAGCCATGGGTAGGTAAGTGCCTTTTTAATTACTTTTAATTTATTTGGGAGGATGTGGTGCAAAGTTCCATGGAGTTGTTTTCCAACTCCGTGGAACTTCATGTAGAGGCACTACACCTACTCCACCCCAGGGTTAGCCAACCCCAGACAGAAACCAGCACAGGGGCAGTATTTTGCCGCAGCTTCTCCAGCTCTTCTCCTTGGCAAAGGTTCCTCTTGATTTCCCAGAAGTGATCTAAAAGTCTGGGGTCTGCGCCCCTCTTTTTATACACAAAAATCCTTTGTTCTCTGTAGGCAGAGAGCGTCTGTATCTAGCCAAAACCAGTTTAGTCCTCACTGGTGCAGCTGCCTGGCAGGAGGTGGAGACAGCATTGTGGAAGGCAGACCCAACCCATTCTGGTAAAAGGAAATCTCCTCGTCTTGCTCTAAATGCAGCCCAGGTCTAATCAGCCCAGCCCTGACTCATCAGACTTCTAGAGCCACTGCCCCTCTCCAGTCCCTGTCATCCAAAAGCCAGAGATGCAATACACAAACCTAGCAGAGGCAGAATGGATGGTTAGGCAAGAAAATTCCTACTTTCTAAAAGTGGTATTTTCAAACACAGAATGTAAAAATCACCCTCACTAAAATATGTACTTTAACATTCTGAGTTCAGGCATACTACACTTTATTTGTCCTACCTTGTTTTCAGGGACAGTTATGTTTATAAGATTTTATAAACAAACTCCCCATTCCGTCCTATGGGAGCAGGTAGCCTTGCAATAGTGAAAAAATGAAATTGGCAGTATTTCACTATCAGGATACGCCACACACATCAGGGCATGTCCTACCTTTTTCATACAATGCACCCTGCCCACAGGCGTACCTTGGGCCTACCTTAGTGGTGACTGATTTGTGAGAAAAGGGAAGGTTAGGGCCTGGCAAGTGGGTGCACATGCCAAGTCGATGTGGCAAGCCCAGAATGCACACAGGCTCTGCAATGGCAGGCTAGAGTTACATTTTACAGGCTGCTTCTGTGGGTGGCACAGTCAGTGCTGCAGCCCACTAGCAGCATTTGATTTACAGGCACTGGGCACACATAGTGCACTGTACTAGGGTCTGACTAGTAAACCAAATATGCCAATGATGGAAACACCAATCCATAACAACAATTTACAGGGAGAGCATATGCACTTTAGCACTGATCAGCAGTGGTGAAGTGCCCAGATTCATAAACCCACCAGCAACAGGTCAGAAAAAATACAGGAGAAAGGCAAAAAGTCCTGGGATGACCCTGCAAAAAGGGCCAAGTCCAAGAGTCCAGGAGGAGGATGACCTCGAGGGGGGTGCCCCGGCACCTACAGGGGAGCAGGTAGATAAACTGAGAAACTTATCTGAGTGGACCCATGGGCAGCAAGAAGGTGGTCCCACAAGGGAAGAATTCTGCATGGAGCAGAAGGAATGACCTTCTCTAGAAGGTTTGCAGCGCAGGCTGCAAACCAGGCAGCTGGTGATCAGTCTGCATCACACCGTATCTACTGGGAGAATGGCCTCCTATACAGTGAGCCTAAGGTCGCTGAGCCTGGGTCAGCCCGTGTGCTGGTGGTACCCCAGTGCTTCAGGACCTTCCTACTGGGTCTGGCTCACGACATGCCTTTGGCAGGACATTTAGGGCAGGGCAAGACCTTTGAAAGACTTGCCACCCACTTCTTTTGTCCACAAATGCGAAGGCAGTCAGGCACACATTGCAGGACTTGCCACAGGTACAGCTGCAATTCTTCAAAGGCTTGTTTAATGGCCAATAACTCTCTGTATCCTACAGAATAGTTCTGATCGGTTGGTGCAAGTTTGTATGAATAAAAGGCAACAGGGTGTATTTGTCTAGTTTGTCTGTCTCTCTGAGAAAAAACACCTCCAATGGCCAACTGTGATGCAATCACTTCAACTATAAAAGGTTGAGAGGAATCAGGGTGTCTCAAGATAGGGGCAGTAACAAAAGCGGTTTTCAAAAGAGAAAAGGCTTCTTCAGTGGCTGGCTGGCTGACGTCCAAAGGAAAGGTACCTCTTTTTTCAAGAGTTTCGTGACGGGGATGCCAAAGACGCAAAGCTGATGAAGAAACATCTGTAAAAATTGGCGAAGCCAAAGAAACTCTGCACTCCCTTACAGTACTAAGAGAGGGCCATTTCGTGATAGCAGTAAACTATTGGGGATCCATTGTCACCACTTTTGGGAATAACACAAAGCTAAAAAGTTCACTTCAGGAACATGAATTTCACATTTGTCCAGCTTAACATAGAGATTATTATCCCGGAGTCCTTCTAACACAGTTTTCACATGTCATATGTGTTCCTTTACAGTAGAAGAATAAATTGGAATGTCGTCAATATATGCAATGGTGCTTGCATCCAAAACCTCTCTTTAAGCTTTGTTAATTAAAAAATTGGAAAGCAGCAGGGGCATTATGAATTCTATAGGTCATGTCTAAATACTCATAGAGCCCAAATTTGGTACGAAAAGCCATTTTCAATTCATCTCCCTCCTTACTCTGACTAAGGGGTATGACCCTCTCAAGTCTAGTTTCGTAAATAAAGTCGCATCTTTTACCTGATCAAGTAAGGACTGTATAAGAGGCAAAGGGTATCTGTTCTTTATTGTCACATTGTTTAGGGATCCATAGTCTATGCAACACCGAAGACCTCCTTCCCGTTTGGGTATAAAAAAAAGGGGAGAAGAAGCAGCAGATTTAGAAGGCTGAATAAAACCCTTTTTCAAAAATTCATCCAAGTATTCTCTTAAGTAAATATATTCCTTCTCAGTCAATGCTTATATTCGGCTGCAAGGAATCTTAGCTCCTGGAATCAGATCAATGTGACAGTCGTACGGCTGATGAGGCGGTAAGACAGATGCCTTTTCTTTATCAAACAACTGTTTGAGAGGATGATAACAGGCAGGCAATTCAGGTAAGTGGCATCAGTGGCCATGGCTATGTGCTGTGTGGGTGTAATGTTCTTCATGCAGTGTAACATACAGAAATCAGAAGAGAAAATCAGATCTTGATATCTCCAATTTATAAGTGGGTTATGATTCCTCAACCAAGGACGTCCTAAAATTGCCTGGAACTGAGGAGAAGAAATCAAGTCAAACTGAACTGTTTAATGATGGCACTCCTAAAAGTCCTAAATCTGCAGTATTATGTGTGACAGGTCCTGCTTTATGGTACTTTCATCAATAGTTTTTACTATCTCTGTTACCTTTTTGTTTTCGACTGGAATGGCCATTTGTTTAACCCATCTAGTATATATAAAATTCCCTGTTGCTCCAGTGTCTAGCATGATTTGAACCTCTACAGATTTATTTCCCCAGGTCAGTTGTGCTTTTATAAAGAAATAGAGCAGAAGGGAAAGGGCATGATTCTGAATCAGAAGTTGGAAGATTAATAACCCTAACCTACCCGAGCAACCTGTCTTCGCAGTTCTCGGGTTTGGTAGTTTCATGACTAGGGGCGTTTTCTTGCTTTAACAGGACAGACTCATAAAAAATGTCCTGCTCTCCCACAATACAAACATCGTTTTTTGTCTCTATGTCTTTGTCTTTCTTCCTCACTTAAGGGTCCTTTGATACTACCTATCTGCATTTTTTTGTCCGTGTCTCACTTCCTTTCTTTAAATGTAAGAAACCTGGTCTCAGACCGTCTTTTTTTGCTCATGTAGTCTGTGATCTAATTTGACCACAAGGTCTATGTGAGGAGGATCAGGAGCATAGGGGCGAACAACCCGATGTCAATATACCCAGCTGGACTCCTTACCATCCTTATGATGAGGGCGATGAAGCCGAGAAAACTGATTGCCCGATAACTAAGAAGTCTTTTCCCCGCCCCACAGTATGCCAGACTTGACCTGGAAGTCGTTCCTCCCGGAAGCCGCGGGACTCAGCGGCCTGACCAATGGGAACCAGCCAAATAGGTCAAAAACAGCAGAAAAAGCCAGAAGTTGAAACAACTGGCGCGCCAGCTGAAAGGAAGTCTACGGAGACAGGAGCAGACGCCGACGGAACCGAGGATGCCGTCTTACACCGAAGAACCGCCGAGGAGAATCCAGCCGAAGACCCAGAGGGTCCCAATACCTGGACCAAAGAGTGGTGGAGCCCGGAGGACACGCACGAGCTGCCACAACTCAGGGGAGTTGTGACAGACAGCGGTACGTAACAGGAGCCACGGGAATTCCAAGGTAGTGGGGTGGGTAATTTGGGGAAAGTAGGGTAACGCCTTTTCTCTCACCTTACCGCATTAGCCCCAGGAGTCAGCCTATATACCTCCCCGCCTGGTTAGAAAAATCGTAGGTGGTAAAGTAACGGAGACCCGCATTTGCCATTAGAGCAATAGCTCCTACTCTTGATTTTACAGTGCCCACAGATAAAAGCCCACACACATGTTTTTTTACTTCACCTGTGATACCTCAATCTCGCATGTGGTGCGGGGACGGACTAGCTAAAAGTGTGTATACAGGATATGGTCAGCGACCGCTGTTTTCTTTCTTTGTTTGAGTGTACTCCGGGGAACCCATACCAAAAGAATGTCAAGAACTACATCGACCACCTGACAACACAGCTGAAAGAGGACCCTTGGAAGACAACTCCATCGAACTTTCTGTGCTATCCCAACAGGAATATTTGTGTTATAGACTTTGTTCGATCTGATTTAAAACTACATCCTAACTATCACTGCGGGTTATTAACTCTGATCAATAAAAACCCTGCAATATTCATCCTATACGGCCTCCTTGCTTCTGTTTCCGACCCTCACTCCGACAATCTATTAGTGCATTGCAAGAGTCAGGGGGTCCACTACTTGGGCCAAGACGCCTTTTAGCTCATCTTTTAACCCTTTGTAAAATAGAGCACTACGTTTGGCCTCTGGCCATCCCGCCTCAGCTGTCAACCTGTTAAAACTGGACATATATGTAATGAGATCTTTCGACCCCTGTTTTAGGATCAACAGTTCTGTGTCTACTGTTTGCATGAATGAGTGTCTATCAAGCAATCGGCATAACTCCTCTCTGAAGGCGACGTAGTCGTACAACAAGTGGCCATTGCGGTCAACTAAAGGGAAAGACCATGTAGTAGCTGTTCCCCCAGATAAGATAAAAGAAATGCTACATTGGATTGCTCTGTGGGGAAACAAGACGCCTTGCACATAAAATGCAACTGGCATTGGTTGATAAAGGTAGCAAACTTGGCTGAATCTCCAAGAAACCATTCAGGTGGAGCTAATGGTATAGAAGAAGGGTTTGTTATATGATATACTGGTGAAACATGCCTGGAGGCAGATAACTGAGGTGAGAAGAAATTACTATGGGCACCTGACACTGTGTCTGATGAGGGTGCTGTTTGATTGGCGTGCTGTAAGGCGTCCACTCTAAAAGTCAGGGTCTGTGTTTCCTTTTGCAGGTTTCCAATCATGTGGGCCATGTCAGCTAACGTAATATGGTGGTCCTCCATCTTGCCCAGGCGTAAAGACAAACGTGGGCTTTGCGTTCTGTGGAACTCGCTGGATGCTAGATCCCAACTTTCTTCACCCACCAGATCAGCCCAACAAGTTCAAAGTCAATGAGGTTAATGCGGGGAAGAGAGAAAAACAAAACAAGGAACGGTAGAAGGAGTCCATCTCAGTTGGCACGTCCGGCACACTGTCCTTAGGAGGTTGATTGCATGCGCTCCCTAAGCAAAAAAAATCATACAATGAGTATCCTGCACATAGATATGGGGGTAACAGTCGGAAATTACTGGAAACATGTTTAGAAATAGTGTACCTGATGAATATCCCTCTTCCTCTGCAAGGGAAGGTATAAATATGCAGAAACCAACCAAGACTGTTTGTGTCTCAAAAGATAGAAAATACTATGCATTAATGTTAGGGTTGTGGACCAGATACAAAATTACAAAGAGAGGGTATGATACGAACCTTAACGACTGCCACCTTAATATCCACTAGACCCAAAATTCCTATATATGTATATCCAGTAATAGTAGGAAAAACATATTTCCCTAGACAGGATTAAAATAAGGACAAAAAATACTACACAAAATGGTGCTGGGTCAGATTTAGAAAATAGGCAATCCAAAAGAGACCAGGACTAACCTATACTATTTTCTCTGTTGTTTCCAGCTCAGGAAAAATGCAGACACAACCAAAATGAGGAAATAGAAACCACTCTCCATGGAATTCAATTGATCAGATAAGTATCATGACCAAAAACATAAATATCACAATTCTACTGTGAGATGTTTAGAAGACTGTGATTCTTTAAAACGATTCTCTTTATCTTTCTATAATAGCAGCGTAACGGGAGCCAGGCGGGACAGCAACTGCATGGGACCCACGCAACTGAACAGAGAGTAGCCGGCGAACAAACACCAGCAATAGAAGCACCTGGAAGAAGATTCAACGCACCAGGAGGAGAAGACTCCTCCTGTAGTAGTTAGAACACGTCGGAGATTTATCTGGAACCGTTCGGCTTCAAGGCGACAAAACAAACAGGTAAGATGCTGGGAGGCTAGGCAGCAACTGTGAAGGAAATCGAAGCGTGCTCTGTTCACAGACTGCCTCTTTTATGAGTGTACGGGTCTGCCATGCCCGCCGACCAAAGTTGGTGAACGGGACATGCCGTATACCTCCAGAAGGGTGGGGATCCCGCAGAGATGACCCTCATCTCACTAGGGGACAGTGAGATGGTCCTAGGAAACCAGGTGCCTGCTAACACTAAGAAATACAGCACCTGGGTGACCATCAATTGGAGAAGGGTAGAGGCTCTCAGAGATTCTGGAGCCAGTGTGACCTCAGGCCAGTGTCACCTCGTCTCCGAAAAGCAAGTAGTCCCGGGGCATTCCACCAAGTAGTTGCTGTGGACAACTCAGAGCACTAGTGTAAGGTGGGGCAGGTCCCTTTGAATGGGGAGGTCTCAGTTCCCTTTAGGGTGGTTGTGAGCCCTACCATGCCTGTAGATTGTCTGCTAGGTAACGACCTAGAGCAGTCCTTGTGGAAGGATTTTGAGCTCAGGTCTCACTTGGAGATGCTTGGATTGCCAGAGTGGACATGCCTGACCATTTGGTCAATGGCAGCCAGTAAGGGTAATCTGAAGGACCTGGAGCCTGAAACAGTGGTCCAGGTCCCTGCCAGGAGAAAGGGCAAGATGCATGGGAAACCAGCCCCAGAAGTTCCCATGGTCCGTGTTAGAAATGGGGGTGTCTAGTTGGCAGAGGTAGGTATCTTTGTTCAAATAGGGACCCTTGCTTCTAGTCAGGGTAAGGGGATACATACCCCAAATAACCCTTGCTCACCCCCTTGGTAGCTTGGCACGAGCAGACAGGCTTATCTCAGAGGCAGTGTGTAAAGTTTTTTTGAACACATACAGTAATGCAGTGAAAACACTACAAAAGGACACCACACTAGTTTAGAAAAATAGTAAATCTTTATCTAAACCAGCAAGACCAAATTCGATAAGCATCCAACATACAATACTCTTGAAAAATAGTACTGGTGCAAAATAACCTTTAAATTAAATGCTTACGACTCAGTAGCTCCTCTTGGGGCTACTGCAATACTGAATACGACAGCCGAACAATTCCAGCCGACCACGTTGATACGGGACAGCTAAAGTGTCGACCGACTCGGACTCAGTGCCTTTCTTGTTGCGACCAACACGTTGAGGCGAGTCGTTCGGGGCAAACGTCGCGGTCACGTTGTGAAATGGAGCATTGCGGTGGGCAATGTCCTCATGATTCGGTGCAGGCAGTGGCATGTTGACAGAGTCAGTGAGACCAGGTCTTGCATTGAAAGGTGAGTTGGTGCTTGCTGTGGTGCTGGCAGGTCACGGTGCGGTGACGGAGCCGGTCGATGTTCGGTTGGGCAGCGACAGAGTTGTTGACAACCTTGCAGCGTGTAGTGAAGCGTTGAAGTGGGGTGCCCCATGGATGCGGTGCAAGCAGCGGCTTATTGGAGGAGTCGGTGAGACCAGGATTGCATTGCGAGGCGTTGCTCTCAGCTGTGCTTTCAGGACACCGAATCCTGTGATGGACTCGATGACAGAGTCGGTTACGCTTTTCGTCTGCGGAAACCATCAGATATGGTGCCCACAGAAACGGTGAGGTCTCTGCTGTTCCCGAGACCTCTAGAACAGGGGGCAAGCTCAGTTCAAGCCCTTGAAGATCTTTTGTTCAAGCAGGGGGACAAAGCAAGCAGCAAAGTCCTTTACTCCGTTCTTAGGCAGCAAATAGCCACTGCAGGCCAACCCTAAACACGTTCGGGTAACTACGCTCCGCTAGCGGAGTTTACGTAGTTTTATCTACTCCATGTTCCATTGCGAAGGTGGAGTACAGGCCAAACTACGACTCCATGGGGGAGCGTAGTAAGCTGGCCCCTCCACCCTTGCAAACTAATTCAAAAGGCACTTACCTGCCCATGGCTGCCTCCTCCTCACCATGGCCACTCTCCTGCCTCCTCCTCGCCGTCCTTCTTCAGTAAAACCCCCTACGTTGTACGTCTTGCGAATGCACATGTGCAAGATGTTCAACGTTGGGGTTATCACTGAAGAAGGGTGGTGAGGAGAAGGCTGGAGAGTGGCTGTGGCAAGGAGGAGGCAGCCATGGGCAGGTAAGTGCCTTTTTAATTACTTTTAATTTATTTGGGAGGTGGGAGGGAGCGGTGCGAAGTTCCATGGAGTTGTCTTCCAACTCCGTGGAACTTCGCGTAGAGGCACTACGTCTGCTACGCCCAGGGTTAGCCAACCACAGACAGCAACCAGCACAAGGGCAGTATTTCTCCTCAGCTGCTCCAGCTCTTCTCCTTGGCAAAGGTTCCTCTTGATTTCCCAGAAGTGATCTAAAAGTCTGGGGTCTGGGCCCCTCTTTTTATACACAAACATCCTTTGCTCTCTGAAAGCAGAGAGTGTCTGTATCCAGCCAAAACCAGTTATGTTCTCACTGGTGCAGCGTCCCGACAGGAGGTGGAGACAGCATTGTGGAAGGCAGACTAGCCTACGCCTCTGCTTAGCTTCCCTCTGCCATACCTGCAAAGTATCAAACATCAACTGCCGACTTCTAGCAAATAGTTTATCCTGTAAATTATTCGATTTCTGCTCATCAAAGGTACCATTCCGTGGCCACTGAAGTTCAGCATTGTCCCTCGAATACTTGTGCCACAATGTACAAAACATAATAGGGTCAATATCATGCTTCACATACAAATCAAAACTCGGAGTGCCCACCGGGGGCGCAGGCTGTCGCTCCTCCAAGCTGTGTTCTGCAGAGCAGCATTGGCACCCC
This sequence comes from Triturus cristatus, assembly GCF_964204655.1. Taxonomy (NCBI): domain Eukaryota; kingdom Metazoa; phylum Chordata; class Amphibia; order Caudata; family Salamandridae; genus Triturus; species Triturus cristatus. The sequence goes on from NC_140595.1 coordinate 354,192,061, forward strand.
AAACACTACACTTTACCCCAGCAAGGCATCCTGACATCAGACACATCCACGTATTCACTCAGTCAACATACACACAACAAAACACGCATAAACAAAAAACTCTCAAGAACAGTCCTCAGACTGCACAAAGACAAGATAGTCTCTAGCCCCAGGCCTTTTCAAGAACAATGTGTATACAATAAGGAGCTCTAGAGGGAGAAAGGAACCCAGGTCGCCCTCCACTCAAACAGTCTGCTGCTACAAAGACCTAGGTTTCTGAAGGTTTACATGCCATACAAATTGGTTCAAACCTTATAGGTATTTTGTACTCCCCTTAATCTGAAAACTTTTTGGGGTAGTTGCCAACTAGTTAGCCACCTTCACTTTTTAAAAAAAAAAAAAAAAAAAAAAACGTAAAAGATTTTACTCAAAGCAGTCTCCCAAATGATCGTCAAGGTGTCTAAACTCATGTATAGTACACCTGGAGTTTCTCAATTCGATTACCTCGTGAGAGAAACGTGAATAGGCATATAAATGTGAAAAAAATGTGAGAGAGACGTGATGGCACCTCACGTGCGCAACCCCAATTGAGCCTGCTGGCTGGTACTCGTCAGCTTTGCCCACTCTTCTCATCATCGGTAGCCATCACGCTCCAAAATAATAAACGAGGTGTCCACAAAATAAAGCCAACGAAAAACAAGTGATGCGACTTAATAGTGAAAAATAAAAAGTGAAACAGGTACACCCTCTATAGGTTCAAACTTTATTCCGCCTTAGTAGTGCACCTACTTCAATGCTTAAAAAGGTTGCTAAATATGCATACCATTCTTATATGCCAACATGTTTCATCGCCTGGAGTCTTTATGGCGATTTCGTCAGGGCAACAACAGTCGCTTGGCACACGATAGGGACACTTCTTAAAGTCACATTTGGAGACTGCCAAAAGTAAAAATGCACAAAACACACACAACACTTTACCATGGTGTTCATCCCTTCTTCCTAGATCAACACGAGCTATATTTCATGGATCTATGAATAGTTTGTTATAGTGTTGATCTAGGAAGAAGGGATGAACACCATGGTAAAGTGTTGTGTGTGTTTTGTGCATTTTTACTTTTGGCAGTTTCCAAATGTGACTTTAAGAAGTGTCCCTATCGTGTGCCAAGCGACTGTTGTTGCCCTGACGAAATCGTCATAAAGACTCCAGGCGATGAAACATGTTGGCATATAAGAATGGTATGCATATTTAGCAACCTTTTTAAGCATTGAAGTAGGTGCACTCCTAAGGCGGAATAAAGTTTGAACCTATAGAGGGTGTACCTGTTTCACTTTTTATTTTTCACTATTAAGTCGCATCACTTGTTTTTCGTTGGCTTTATTTTGTGGACACCTCGTTTATTATTTTGGAGCGTGATGGCTACCGATGATGAGAAGAGTGGGCAAAGCTGACGAGTACCAGCCAGCAGGCTCAATTGGGGTTGCGCACGTGAGGTGCCATCACGTCTCTCTCACATTTTTTTCACATTTATGTGCCTATTCACGTTTCTCTCACGAGGTAATCGAATTGAGAAACTCCAGGTGTACTATACATGAGTTTAGACACCTTGACGATCATTTGGGAGACTGCTTTGAGTAAAATCTTTTACGTTTTTTTTTTTTTTTTTTTTTTTTTTTAAAGTGAAGGTGGCTAACTAGTTGGCAACTACCCCAAAAAGTTTTCAGATTAAGGGGAGTACAAAATACCTATAAGGTTTGAACCAATTTGTATGGCATGTAAACCTTCAGAAACCTAGGTCTTTGTAGCAGCAGACTTTTCAAGAACAAGCCAAATTCAACGAGTGGTCTGGCAGAATGTTCAACAACGCTCTATATCACAAGGGTCTGCAGACCTACCAGATTAACCAAGACAGCGCCACACTTACCAAGATTTCAAAATGAACGCACCCGGTGCACACAGGTCAAACAAGGCTATTCGTCACTGCCAATACTTCAGACCAAACGGTCAGATCCAAGGGTTTTGCCTTTTCAGGACCCCATCCAAGGTGACCACTAGACGAGGAGCCGACCGATCAGACAGGCGGGGTAGCTGCGAGAACCAGGCTCGATCATGTGGGGATCCCCGATCCGTCCATCCGACCGGACTCAACCCCCGACTACGAGCAAGACGGGTCACTTGTGTGGGGTCCCAATCAGGCGCCAACTGAAGGAAGTGACCAGATTAGTTCCACCCGGGCCACTCTTGACCTCCTCTAGCCTTCCAAGAATGAAGAGTCGATGACGCAGTAGAGAATGCAAGCAAACTAGTTTATTCACTGCAGTGAAGTCCAATCAGAACAGCCTCCTATGATGGCTGACGAGGGACTGACTGTTACAAGCATACGGTTACATTATGTAGGTTGTGGTGAAGAAATCAAAACCTTCTCAGAGTTTTCACTGATACACCTGGTCCTTTTAAACCAACAAAGAAGAGATTGACACAGAAGCTGTAATATAAAAGACATCTTTTTTATTAACCTCAGATGAGGGAGACTACGTCACACAGTACCCTCAGGAACTGTAGGAGGCATTCTAAGGAGTACAGAGTATAGGGTCCTTATATACCCACACAGGGGCTCAAAAGAAGGCGGTACAAGTACACATGAGAAGAGTTACACACATAGATAGTCATACAGAAAATGCAGTCAACAAGTAGGAGGAGTAATGAGTTGCTCACATCAGTTAGAACAGCCTGACAGTTCTATACTAGGAGCAGGTGCATTCTACTAGCTAGGCCCTTCTGAGCATGTGCGAGGTTCTGGAAGAGGGAGAAAGCAAATGGCTAGCACATAACTAACTAAAATGGCTGCCAAGTACAAAATGGCTTTCAGCTCATGCTAACAGATTCCTGCAATCTTTAACAGTGGGGCCTACAAAGACCCGCCTACCATGGAAAAACACTAGAAGGTGTTGAAATACAATGGGGGTACAGAACATAAGTCTTGATTCTGCAGCCTGGTACAAGCTGCCTACATTTGAAGGTTGCCTGGCCTATCCTCCCCTCTAGACAAGTGGGAGAAGGCCTTGATCTAAGTGGAAAGGCATGCACTAACGAGCTAACATGGGCATTGAAGAAATAAAATTTACCAAAGGCCATTTCTCGTAAATGAGCAAAATACAGTTTTGAGTATGCAAGTAACAGTTTCGATTGCATCAGAACATGGTGTCCTTCTAACTTAAATGGCGGTACAGATGTCAACCTAACTGACGTGACATTCTGTATTAACTCATTACATTTTATACACAATACCTACATATGTGTAATTAGCTATATGAAGGCTAACATAATATTAAGCAAAGAGCGAGTAAAAGGTTAAAACCATATTTCAATTCTATCAGTGGGTTTCTGTTGCCACAGAGGGAAAAACAGCCAACACTGTCACCGACAATGCTGACGGCTCTGTGTCCTGAAGGTACTGCAAAAGGCTCTTCCGCACTCCGCACCGCAATCCTGGTCACACCAATGACCTCCGCTCCCACCGAGCCGCTGCTTGCACTGCGACCTGTGGGCACCGCACTCCACACCACCTCACCCCGCCGCCCTGGTCTCACCGACAACGTCGCTGCACACTAACCTCAACACCAATGACCACACCGTGGTTTGGGGGCAACGCTCATAAGTCACACGGCGCACCACCCGTCTCACACCACCGTTTGGCCTGACTGATGCCAGCTCCCATCAATTGGCACTGTTGCTTGCACCGTGACCTGTCAGTACCGCTACGAGCACCACTTCTCTCCGTACCGCAGCCCTGGTCTCACTGAAGCTGCTGGATGACGTCACCGAGCAGCTGCCTGCAACCCGGATTGAGAGCACCGCACGCCGCACCACTATGATTCACATCGCAACCGCGACTGTTGCCACGACCGGCCCGCACCGTCACGGTTGGCCGGACCCAAAGGTGCTGTTTGCAAGTCTGCTGACACTAACCCTGGTCTTCACCGATGCAGACGGCCGCAACTGTTTGATTCTGTTGTTTTCAGCACTGCAGTAGCACCGGACAGAGCAACCGGCTTCATGGAACTGCATTTTAAAGTTATTCTTGCAAAATGCCTATTTTTGATTGCTGTATGTTGGTCTTTTATCGTTTTGGTCTTGTTTGCACATATAAATATTGGTTATTTTTCTAAAATTTGTGAGGTGTCCTTTTGTAGTGTTTTCACTGTATTATTGTTAGTTATGTGCAAATGCTTTACACCCTGCCTCTGAGATAAGCCTGAATGCTTGTGCCAAGCTACCAAGGGTCTCTTTTTGGACAAAGGTGCCAACCTTTGCCAAATAGAGACCCCCATTTTTAACCTACACCTTATGGACACCATTTTTTACGTAGAGCTAATGGACAGCATCCTCAATATAACTATACTCAATGGGAACATTGCCTAACTCAATTGCAGGGTAGTACCACATAATACACAAAAAATTAAGTAGACTTATTTCACTGGTTATGACCTTTCGGATCATGTATCTTATTATTTTAAATGAATCCCACTCCCCATACTTTAAAAAAAATGTATGCTCACGCAGACCAAATTGATCTATGCATCCGTCTTTCTCAATAACCTAGCCCTGAAAGAAAATGACAATATTAACTTGAAATCGTTATGGGTCACTAGGTCCTGGTACGTCGAAGGTACAAAATCTCTTTTCCGTGCATATCTGATACCTATGCAAATCATTTTTTTTAAATGATACGGTCCAACAGACTACTTGTTGTGGGTTAGCTAAGATTAAGGAATTGAATAATCACACTATTCCATTTTTAGCCCTTTTTGATAACTGACAGTTTTATACAAATTATACTGAAGATCAACTGTATCGTAAGAAATGGTATATTTAATTCTTCTATGATAGTTCCAACTGGGTGGGCATTATTGGAACAGAAATGTATGTTTGTCATTAGCTATTAGAGCTATAAGTTAATGCCAACATGTAAGTCAGTTTTAGCACTAAGGGCCTATGTACCAAAATCAACACCACCAAAATCATGTTTGTGACCACAAAAGTACATATCATTATGTACAAAACCCTTTTTATGAGTTGAAAAATTCTTTATATTAGTAAAAGAACTTTTCTGATTATTTCTTAATTGCAAATAGGAGGTTCATAAAAGAGGTTTCCTCCCTCCCCTTTCCAATTCGGAAAGGAATTTATTGATAGTTTGTGACTGTAATTGCTGTCACAAACCATTAATGAACAAACAAACTCGGAGCTGAGGTGGTAACTAATTTGCAATGGGGAAGGAAGCCCCATAGGGCAGGATGTTGGCAGCCTCAGGGGGTTCGGGGGAGATGTTTTCCAAAAACTGCTGGCTTAACATTGCAGAACCTCTACTATTTAGGCATCAATTGGGGGAGTAGTGAATTTTGTTTTGCTACTTGCACTGCTGCGGGCCAACCATGGTAGAATATCTACTGTTTAGATAGCAGCCGGGTAAATAATGACGTTTTTCTGCTATTTGCATGGCTGCCGGCTGAACAGTGCAGAATCTCTATTTTTCAGCCAGCAGCCGGTTAGATATTTACGTTTTCCTGCTATTTGAACAGCTGCCACACGAACAGTGTGTAATCTCTACTATTTAACCAGTGACCAGGTGTCTCAACACCTGGAGGCAGCATCAGCCATGCTGTTCTATTAAGAATTTTCCACCAAAGTGATCAAGTCTCATCTAGAGCCCTCTCAGTGCTTCCTGTTCATAGGGGTAGTATTGAATACAACATCTCTACAACCTTTCTCTCCCTCCCATATCCTCAGAGACATTTAGGATATGATTTGATGGTTCAAGAGGGGGCTTGTGCTCTGTTCTTGATGGTCCTTTGTCTGGTGAGTCTACTGGCTTCCTGCATTCTGCTACTAATGTACACACAATGGCACAATGGTGCCTCCATGGCAGTGATTCCTATATGGGAGAGACCTGGCAGATACCATCATGATCACTTGAGAGATTCTGGAAGATCTAATGTTGTGGTCATTGGAGGATTCCCTGTCTCAAAGGATGTATATTTTCCTTCCAACTATTGTTCACCTTCCCTGACAGAGCAGGTCTTTATATCAACCTGCTTGAACTGGGGGCTAATCAGCTAACATTAAAGGCCTTCCTCTCCTCCCTTTGCTTTCAGTCCCTCCAGATCTTGATGGACTGTCCATCTGTGATGTGGTACATCAACAAACAGGGAGGAATGGAGTGTCACCTCTTTGTAGTGACACTGTGGCTCTGAACTTCAGTGTACCAGCATGGGGATTTGGCTAATTGCTCCCCATCTGACCAGCTCTTTGAAAAATTCTGTGACAGACTCAGTCGGCATAATCTTTATACCACAAGTGGTGTCTCAATCCAATATGCTACAGATCATCTAACCACTCAGGTAGACCTCTGCCACTCACATCAATGCCCATTGTTTGAAGATCTTCAGCAAGGAACCTTGATGTGTTTTGACTGCGGTTGAACTTTTGACATGATTACATACTTCCTCCAATACACTTCATTACCCGATTTCTGAGGAAGATTTGTCCAGACGAGGCACAAGTAATTTTTATTACCCCCGACAGGCTTAAAAGGGTGAGGGACATAGACTTCCTGCATCTCGGCTTGCATTTCCCACTCCATCTTCCTCTCAGGGCGGGCTTCATCTCCCAGTCTAGGGGTGCAAGTTCTCAGTCCAGAGATCCTTTCCACTGCCACTGGAGGTGGTTGGTTTGACCCTATCTGCTTATCGTTCCTCTACCAAAATGTTCTATTCTTGAAGGTGGAATAGATGTATTGCTTGTTGTGCAGAGCATGATGTGAACTACCTGAGGGCTCCCCTTTCTGAAAAACTTCTTTTTTCTTTTTCTATGGCCAGCAGGACTGCATTTTGGCTCTGTCAAGAGGCAAATTACAGCCTTGTTGACTTTTTTCTGTCTTCCACATCCGCCATCCCTCTTCAAATCACCAATAGTGATGAGGTTTTTGAAGGTACTGGAAAACAGTACCAATGGGATCTTAATTTGGTTTTGACATTTTCGTTAAGGGCTTAATTTGAGTCCCTCCACAGTTGTCAATAATGTTTACTGCCATTCGAAACTAACTTTCTTGTTGCCATCACATTGGCGAGGCATGTTGGTAACTTGCAGGCACCGAGTGTCCCCCACAGTACCCTGCTTCTTTCTGGAGAAGCTGGACTTTAGCAATAAATCAGCCTTCCTTCCCAAGGTGGTGACCCCTTTCCATCTGAGGCAATCGATTAACCTTCCTACCTGTAACTGTCCACCTCACCCCACCAAGGAGGAGCAGAGACTTGCCCTGCTGGGCCCAAGATAAGCAGAAGGTTTACATTGAGCGAATTAAGGAGCTCAGGTCTTACGACCCCCTCTTTGTGGGGAATACAGCAACAGTAACACCAAAGCATTCAAGAAGGGGATAATTCAGTGCATCAAATGGTGCTATGCCGTTGCAAAGAAGAACCGCCAGCAGGAATCTGGGTCCATTATACAAGCGCAAATCCTTCACCTCAGCATTTACCATGGGTGGTATGTGTAGGACGGCAACACAGGCTTCTCTTCATAACTTCACCAAACATTATTGTATGAATTTGAAGGTGAGAAAGAATGGCCATTTCACACCCTTGGATGCTTCAGAATATCACCATCTGACCATCCTTCATGCCAACCATCTGAGGAGAATGCTGCTTTGACATCTATTCAGCAGTTGAGGAATGTCCAGGAAGAATTTTACATCAGAAGAAAAGGTTACTTACATTTGGTAACAATACTTCTGGTGGAAATTCTATCTACCTGCAGATTAGTCACTGACCCTACCTGCCTCACTGTCCTGAAGATTGGCCATAGAACTCATTAATAGGATTTCATTATAGATTTTTGCACTGCCAAATGGAAATGTATGTTATTTTCTAGTATCTGTCTCTAAGAACGGGGTAACAGACATTAGTGCTCCTGGGTGGGTGATATGTTAATATTGGTGAATACGATGTCAATGTACACCATGATATATGCACTCATAGCAATGTCAATACCAGTAAATACAATGTCAATGTACACCCTAATCTATGCACACACAGCAAAGTCAATACCAGTAAAAATTATGTTGATGTACGCTATGACAAAAGTACACGTAATAATGAAACATTTGGTAAATATGATATCAATGACCAACACGTTACTTGTACAAGTAATAACAAACTCGTAGTATTACTGTCAAATTCACCCGGGATTACCTTCCCATCAACCCTGAGTCAGAGATACGTGGTCAGACAGGCTCTGCAACCCAAGCTTACCGATTTATAGGTCACAGATGGGTTTACACTTAGCATGAAGACAAATGTGCAAACAGGGAGAACCCTGATCGAGCCCACAGATAGGCAGTTACACCACAAACAGGTCTGAGGAGATTGGCCCCAATAACACACTTTTGGCCAAAGGCGCTGTTTGTAAAATACCACAAAGTCAAATGCCACATGTAGTTAGGAGCACTCAGCCAATCAGAACACAACATGCACACCACATGCAGTGACCACGTGCTCCCCATACCGGGCGTTAGATTTGGATGGTGCGGTGCACAGACTACAAGTTGTTCTCCCGAAGTATGCAATATTGCTCTGGGACACATTACACTGAACCAAATAAAATAACACACCTTCAGGAGTAGAAGAGGATGACAGTGTACACAGAGTGTGTGTGATGTTGGAAAGAGGCTTTGCATCTGCTATGCACACATTAGAGTAAACAAAAGAATGAGGACAAGAAGGCCTGCATGTCACCTGGAGCCACATATCTCTCATGAGACTTACAAATGGTGGAGGCTATCATGAATGCATAAAGTATACATTTTCCTCATGGTCCATAATGACCGTGTTTGGCAATCATGATACGTGGTTGTAGCAACAGGGACTTTGTTATCAGAATGTATTCCTTCTAAGTAACGTCAACAATTTTTCACTATGCCTATTACACTTGCTATTGGGTCTGGTACAAGAGGCAAATTCCCTTCTATGAACCCCATTTAGTTAGTGTGATCTAAATCAAAAGTTTAAATTAGAATTCATCACACAACTTCAAAACCAGTGAAGCAAAAGTGAAATATTTTGTTTCCAGAAAGATCTCTGTGTCTAAATGTAACTGAGTGTATTTAGCTTTTCATGTCCGTTCATAGCTCACGGACAGTCCCCACGCCTTCAATGCGATCGCGAATTTCGTACCCAGTGGGAACCTCAGCTGCACAGAAACAAAAACAAACTAAGACGAGTAAGATTGTTATGGAGACGGTTGCGAAACTAACAGTTGGATGACAATAAAACATTTCACAATGGCGTCCTTGCTGCAGAGGATCAGATGATCGCCTGCAAAGGGGGATTTCAAACCCTTCTTCTCTGTTATTATTATCATCTCTTTCCTTTGTCCTTAGCTTGACCTGAGAGACTTTAGTTGCCTGTGGCCAGCCTGAGGCCGGAGAATCAACAAAGCGGCAGCTTAGACAGTGAACCCTTAAAAAAACATCAGATGTGACATATAAATGGAGGAATCACATTGGCGTGTTACCATTCAAAAGACGCACTTTTTCTGTTTCTGTATTAAGGGGTTGCTTTTCCTTCTTAGCCAGATAGCCGTATTAATATTAATTAAATGCCAGTGAAAATTGATGTTGCCCAATAATACGTTATAAGAGCAAGCGTGTCAACAGACGCATATTCATAAACGTATTACTATAGTGTAAAGGTCAAATTCAGTATTAACACTCAGGTCTACTGACAAGACAAAACACTGGTTGCTGTCTCACAGAATATGCTATTTATTACTTTTCTTGAGGGAGGAAATGACCATTCCAGCCAGGAGTGTGTGGAATTCGAGGAATTTGCTTGCAAATAATTATGCGAAATGTCACAAAATAATGCGCAATTATACAAAATACTAAAGCGACATATGGCTCTATATTTTTGTGCGAAATGATGTACAAGAGGATGCATTTTGCTCTAAATAGCACAAAAAACACAAGTGCTGCAAACAACAACCACTCATGATTTGATCGCTCCTGTTCCTCCTGTTCTCCCGCACTAAAATGTTGCCACAAATGAGGCAAACTTACACCAAAGTTGCTTCATGGCAGAACTTCGCGAACTTTGAGTAACATGTTGAACTCAACAGATAGAAAATGATGCAGGGTTACGCCTGCGAAATAGATGTTTTGCCTGGGCCTAATCCTGACCCACTCAAGGCTTCGCCTTTCATGCGTTATAGAACGCCCCCCCCCGCCCCTCCCAGCACTCAACAATGGTAATAAATACAATTGGTCAATCTGCGCATATGTTATTTAAGCTTTCCATATTAGTGATGTTTCATTGAGCGATTCACAGCCGACCGGTGTAGTCACCTGCATAGTCATCAGTATCAGACGGAAGTCATATAGATACCCATCAGATTTTTAACAAGCATTTACAATGCAATGGTCTCAGCCTTGGTAAAGTTAGAGCTATTGGCATTGCTCATGACATTATTTTTGTTTATGTGTTTGTTTTTAAAACATTTAAAGAAACGGCATTGTCATGAGCAATGAGCCAATAGCTCTAACTTTAACAATGCCGAGACCGTTGCATTTAAAGAAACGGCATTGTTATTTACAATGTCAATAGCTGCCTCCCGGGAAGAGATCGCGCATGTGCGCAATGGCAACCTCCTCTAGGGCTCTCATAGGACCCACCTCTTGAGTCACCGATAGGGCGCCATGGCCCGTCAGGGGCAATGCAGGCGCATAGAGCGGAAGCTTCTGAGCACGCCTGCCAGGCTGCAATAGTGGTATCTATAGTGTTAATCTCTGGTTTATATTCGTTTATCATCATAACGGGATAATTTGTGACTTACTTTAACCATCAGATCATGACGGAAGTGCTAATAAAATATTGAAAACAGTTTGTGCTAAATAAAAACATTTCTCACACACATTTCTTACCTATGACAGTGGAAAAATTAAGGAGAGGTCACCAAAGATCTAATTTCAAACCATGTTGCTGGCTCTGTACAAGCCATCACAACCTACAAGATACATATCTTCTTTACTAAATAACAATTGTCGTTATTGGTAAAAAGTATTAACTGGCGCTGACGGCCATCTCTCCAAGAGGCCTGGTTCTCCCAATTCCAGGAATGGCGAAGGAGAGACGTTTTGACACCTGCTTCAGGAACTCATTGCTACCCTTTCACCAAAAAAAAGCATATTCTTCGCGAGGGTAGCTCAAAGAGCACCTCGGGAATAAGGTAAAGAGTTATTCGCTTGTACCAGCTCCATCAAAAGCAACAGTAGTGCAACAATCAGTTCCACCTCACACAAGCCACACTAAGTTGCAGCAACGAAACCAACTGCTCCCGATCACTACATGCAGACTAAAGATTGCCGCTGTCTCCAAAGCGCAGCACCTCATGCACTAGAGCAAGCTTCACTGGCAACAACAGCACTGACACAAAAAGCAACGCTGACAATAATACCAAGAAACGCCATCACTATATGCTAGCTGCTGCAGCACCACTTCCTCATCACCACAAGTAGGAGTGCCACCATCAGCATTGACACTGCAACCAGTTTTAAGCACCCTCTCTGTCAGCTGGAGCCATCAAAACAACTGCCACCAGCACCAAAGCTATGCTCATTCACCACCACTACTGCTCTCCTAATAATCCCAGAACACCTGCAACAGCACAGTCAACAGAGCAACGCCCTCAAGCCACCCCAAGCAGCCGTACCATCACTGTTACTAACGCCACTACCTCTAAGATCGATTCGAAAAGCACAGGGAAAACGCAAGTGAAGGCCGGGTGACGGTCCCATGTCAGACACCCCGTTCTCAGACAAGCAGACCACCTCTTACCTCCCGCACTGGCCGCCCAACAGAAAAACAGCAGCAGCGCTCTTCGAGCTGCCATATCCGAGCGCAGGGACTGCTGTATCGGAGGTTCCGCCTACCCCCCTCTTATTACACTTCCTTCTTTCCGCTTTGTTCGCTGAGCGCCGGAGGTATGGGCCGGGCACACACACTGAGCGGCGGCCCTTTCACCGCTCCCAGTGCTACCCTACCCTCCCACCCCCGCCTGACGTCATTCACCCGCCATGTTCCCCCACCCTCAAAGGTTCAAGAGAAGCACCCTATGCACTGCACATGCGTAAAACCAGCGGCCACGTTAGGGCCAGGCAACGTGCCAAGAGCGCTTATTTTAAACGGCATTGGCTTTCATTCTGCTCGCCTTCGTTTGCAATTTTGGCTAGTGGGTTATTAAGCTCTGAAGCCTCTTGTTTTGTTCTAGTCACATCCACTGCATCCTGCTTTGAATGACAGCAACTATACGAGAGGAGCGACCAGTCATCCAATAACAAACGAGCTTTCACGAAATAGGCCGTTTGTTGGTTGCTCATATGAAGTAGAAACAATTTGTCCAATCCTATAGAAGTACTACGATCCTATCACTGTGTTTCAAAACAACGTCAGTAAAAGCGAAAAAGGACTACAGTAATCATCACAGTAGTGGTCTTTTTGGAACGGGGTTCGTTTTAAAACAAAGAATAGCTTGCAAGATAAAATGCAAACACTAAACGTGTCTTTGGTTTTTCTTTTAAAAACGTTATTCAGAAACGTTACGGTAGAAAAACGTATTTGCATATGGAGGAGCGGCTTCAGTCTGCAGGCTCCGCATATTATCTCGACGAAGCTCATTGGTAGCTCAATGAAGTCACCCTCCCTGTAACCGAGGCACTGGACGCCTAAAATCCAAGGTCTGATGCTGCGCATGTGACTCAATACGTCGCATCAGCTGCCACACATTTCCTTCCCCCTTCCTTTCCATTTCGTGCCGCAGCTTTGTTTTACCGCTGTGCTTGCCTGATCCTAACGTGGACGCCCGTTTACATCCTAGAGAGGAAATGCGGACCCTACGTGTGCCGTCACGTGCTGTCTGTATGTTGTTTCTGTGTATTTTTTCTACCCAGCGAATATCATTTATGTCACAAGCTTGGAATACTAATTTAATAACGTCATCGTGTCTTGGCACTGTCCGCCTGCCAACTAGATCTTGCTGAAGCCCAGAGCTGCTTTGTCTTGTAAAAGGCGGACATTCCACGCGCACTTAGCTGTCGAGCTGCTGTTTTCACGATGCAAACTAAATATGTTTACTTTCATTACTATTATTGTTTTTTTGTATACAGCAGGGGGAGAGGACGCCAGGAACACCGCCGCCTTTCTCCGAGGCAGAGCAAAAATGCCTCGGAGAAACAGCGTCCTTTTCGGATTCGGGGGGGCGTGTTTGTCTTTTCTCTCCTCCAGCCATTGGCTGGAGGAGAGAATGAGACTTTCTTTAAAAAACACGCCCCCCGATCCGAAAAGGACGGGGCATGATTGGAGTGACGGGACCTCTTCTCCAATGGCTGGCCAGCATTTACTAGGCCAGTCAATGGAGAACAGGGGAGAAGAGGGGCAGGTGCAAGCCCCTCTTCTCAAAGACATTAAATCTCCGGACTTCCGGTCTGCCGACCGGATGGTCCAGAGACCTAAAAAGTCTCATGCTTCTCGACAAATCTACCGATTTGACCTCTCGTCTGTTAGACACATTAGGAAGCCTTTATTATATGTTCTACCACCACATGCTGCGTTTGACACGGTACCAATTTGATGGAATGAAATGGATATGAAAGTCCAGCGACAGAAACTATTTCCGCAGCAGGGAGTAAAGGGCAGTCTTCGGGGCCATAAAGTGGCGAACTATGAATTGAACAAAAGTAATCAAATGAAAATGAGGCATTGCAGTTTTCTTAGTAAGGCAAGTAGCGGCTACAAAAATGACCCTACTCTGATTGTTTAGATGGCACTGAAAGGCGATGTTTTTGTTTCATTTAAATTGGACGATTTCTGTGGGATTGGAAGATTATTTTGCTCACAGTGTTACTGCAGGCAGCCGCATAATAAAATCCGAGTCTAATAATGTGCTTGTGATTTACTTATATATTACATTACCATGTACTTAGCATAACTGTGGGAGATCAAGGCAAGCGGAATGATATTGCTACGAGTGACCCATTATTATCTTGCAGATTAGATTTTACATGGAAATTAAATGAATCATGGTGAAAGTCTGTGACTGGGAATCAGATAATTCATCATTCTTCTGTTTGTATACCCGGAAGGCAGCGTCTGCAGCCAGAGAGGCCGCTGGGTAAGGAAACAATGCAGCCACTTTCTGTTTGAAAAACATAAGTTCCTAGCAAATGTGCAAGAAATATGCAAGGTTGGACATAAAAATCCAAGAAAAGAAAGGAATAACCGTGTGAATACAGCCATTGATGTAAAGAGGGTCTTAATAAAGTCTGGGTTTAAATTGTGACATCTCAGGGAGATTGCTCGGCACAAAGAGGCATCATTTTCTAAACCTTCTACTCCTGGAATGTATTCATTAGAAAAAAAGACTTACACTTTCCATTAAAAATAGCTGCATTTGTCAACAGTGTGCTGCTGAATTGTTGCTTGCATAACAATTAACATTGCATTCTTGTTCTAATTTCAGATGTCTCCTTGGCATTGACCATGTGGGCATTTTGTAAAAGTGTGGAAATAAAATACAAAGGAGGAAATACGAGTAAAATAATGGTAGAAAGTTTCAGGGTCAGATTTATGAAGATTTTCCCATAGTCACGCAAAGCAGCTCAAAGGTTTGATGAAGTATTTACTTTCCAGTGCACACAGTTTTCACACTGGAAAGCTGGTCTTTAAGCAGTGAAATAGCACTCTGCTCTACTTTGGGACATGAGGCTGTTCAATGGCTGGTACTTGGTCTTTCCAACGCGACCACCCATGGATTCTGATGCAATGCCAGCTCTAGAAAGATTTTTAGACTTAGTAGTTCTAAACAAGAGAATGCCTCCTTGAAGAGGTGAAGTAGGAGAAAAGTATTTATTTCTTCTAACATAGCACACATGGCATGTGTGCTGCACTGCACTGCACTGCTAACATGCAATGTGTGACATGTTTTAAAGTTTGTCTAACCATAGGTTTTTGTACTTGAAGCATACCCCCAAGTACAAGACCTATGACAGACATCTCACATTCAAGCACTCCTTTGTACTATGGAGTAAAGGGGGAAAGTCCAGCAGTGGAGGAGCGTAATTTAGACCTCATCTTGTACACTTTAGGAGAGAAAAACATGCAGCAGGGTTATAGATGACCGCACTGCCTCTTACACATCATTAATGTGAAATTTGCCTTTATATTTGACATTATATTTACTGTGTGCCTTAATAAGATTAACATGTGTGACTAAATAAACGCATTTATGAAATGTAAACACTGAGAAATTGAAGCTTTATAAATGTGTGTACTAATGTTCAGATTAAACATGAAGACGTATTCTGTATTCAAGTTTGTATTTATACTTTAGGTGACAGTTGCATATATTCTGAGAGCCATATTTGAAAGTGTAATTGTTAGAAATTAAGGTTGCTGGTTGGAAGAGGTATGCACCCTATCAAAGCAGAAAACGCAATACTAGCCAGAATAAGTAAAATGCACATTAAAAGTTAACCTGTGCTCTCCAACTGGTAGCGTGGTACAGAGCACTCAGGCTAAACTTAGGAGGCAATGTGTAAAGTATTTGTGCAACACAACACACAGTAACACAATGAAAACACCACAAAAAGACTCCACACAAGGTTAGAAAAATGGACCAAAACACAAAAATCCAATAAGTGGAAGTAAAGATATTAATTTTCAAAGCTTACATGTAAGAATAGCACTTAAAAGTAATACGCGCCTTTGGTGGTCATCTGGTCGTGCTGCACCAGGGCAAAGTCAAGAGTACAGGCCAACCGGGATGGAGCGCAGGTCAGATACAGGATCCATGCAAGGCCTGTTGAACAAAGTTTCTTGATCCTGGACGCTACAGCGAGATGCGATGTGTAGCCAAGTGATACGTCCGTGCCGATCCCGCAGTCATAGGGATGCATCAATTTTCCTCACACAGTGGTGGCGAGGCATTGGTTCCATAGATGATGTACCAGGTTTCTTTACTCAGTCGAGGGGATGCGTGATCTTCTAATACTGCAGTGCCGGTGATGCGTTGTTTCCGAGACGTTGGTTCGATAAGTCAATGCGCTGGTTCTGATTGCATTGCACCAGTTCTGCTCCCACAACAGCAACGATGCATCGGTTCTGCTACACGCAGACAGGAGATGTGTCGGATGACTGGAGCAAGCACCTGGCTCCACTTTCAATGGACCAGGCACAGCAGCAGGTGGGGAAACTTTGACGTCCCTCAGTCTCAGAAATAGGAGGCAAGACGACAAGCCCTTGGAGATCACTCTGGGTTCAAGGCAGAATCCAGCTCTCCCTCAGCAGGATCATAGAGCAGCAGGCATCAGGGCAGCACAGCAGAAAAGCAATTATTTTACAGCAGCAGTCTAGCAAAGTGGCAGTCCTTGTAGCAGTGCAGCAGTTCTTCTGACAGGGGTTCTTTATGGGTCCAGAAGTGTCTGATATTGCGGGGTCAGAGACCCAGTACTTATACCCAGTTGTGCCTTTAAAGTCTGGTGACTTCAAATAAGGGTCTTTGAAGTGCACAAAGGTCGTTTCTTTCCAGCCCTGGCTCCAGACTCACTATGGGGGGTTAATCATCCCTATGTGTGGGGACAAGACACTGCCTATTCAAGTGTGTGAGCCTCGCTCCCACACTGCCAAGGATGAGCCATCAGGATGGAGGGGGGCACTCAGACACACCTAACCTTCCTTTGTGTGTGGCTGTCTAGAGGGAATGCACAAAAACAAGCTGTCTCCCATCTAAGACTTGTATTGGAGAAAGGTTGCAGACACACACAGCTTTCGGAGCAGAGAAATGCCAACTTTCTAAAAGTGGTACTTCTAAAATTGTAATGTTAAATCCACCTTTACCTGTAAAGAGGATTTATAATTGCCATTCCAATTATATAAAACATGGTAGAGCTACTCCTTCTTAATCAGGAATTACAGCTTAAAAGTGTAATAAGGAATTCCCAATGTTAACCTATGAGAGGAGTAGGTCTCACAGTAGTGAAAAATGAATTTAGGACTTTTTGAATGCCAGGACATGCAAAACTTAAAAGTACATGTTCTTCCTTTTAATTACAGGGAACTTGCCTGATGGGCTACCTAGAGCCTACCTTAGGGGCGACTTATGTGTAAAAAAAGGGGAGTTTAAGCTTTGACAAATGGTTTCAAATGCCATGTTGAAATGGCAGTATAACGCACACACAGGGTCTGCAGCGGAATGCCTGAGATGTTGTGGATATCCCAAATGTAACCATGTTTAGGGTAGAAGCACATGCACTTTACACCAGTGAGCTGTGGTAAAGTGCTTAGAGTCCTAAGGTGAACAAAAAGAAACAGCAAAAATAAGAGGTAAGCAGGCAAAATGTTTGGGGCAAGGCCACCCTAATTGTTAGACCGGCCCTTTTTGCAAGCTTACCCCCCAAGCCGTTTGCTTTTCTCCACCAATTTTTTTTTACCTTGTTTTTGTTAGATTTAGGATTCAGGGCGCTTTACCACTGCTAATCAGGGTAAAGTGCATGTGCTCTCCTCTCTAAACATGGAATAATTGGTTTACACCTGTTTGGCAAATTTAATGTACGTCCTTTTGAAGTCACCACTTGAACAAAGACAATTTTGAGTATATGTACAGGGGCACTGACCTCATGATTTTAGACACTGCACGGACTGCTCTGGCTCTACAGACTCCACATTACCAGATGACTGATGTGCTGCCAGAATGTCCCGCCATTTGGACTATTTGCTTCTGCGCTGGTATGCTACCTGTGGGCTGCTAGAGGGACTACTGCCTTGTAATCTGCCTCATGTGCTGGCCTGCCTACCCACCTGCTTTTTTGCCCTCCAGTGTTCTCCAGGGGCTGGTTGGATTGCTCCCCCCCTGTTCTCCTGGAATCCCAGCGGTTGAAAGGATTCCATTCTTTCAAGCGTGACTGCTGTAACTGGCCATGGGACTTGAAGTCTGGGCATTTTAAAATCCCCAAGGGACAGCGCGTGGTGAGCATTCTTCCTTGTATTCAGCATTGGGAAGTGCTCCATCGTGTCAAGGAGTGCATACGTGTTGCCTTTTGGTGCTGGGCCATTCTGTAGGGCAGACGCTGTGGGCAGAGTTCGTATACACCAATGAGTGCCTCGACTGCCGTGCTCCAACTGAGGATGGCAAGCTGAACCTTGGGCATAAGAGGAAGAATTGGTGCTCCACTCGGGGTTCCAGTCTTGTGGGCAAGGTCCCCCAGTTCCACCTTCGTTGTCAAGATGGACAGCAGTGCACCTCACATCCCAGCAGCTGCATCTGTTCCCAGAGATGCTGTGGTGCATGGACCAGACCATGCGTTTGTTCGTTGTGTTTCTGTGTGAATTTGTATTGCAAATGCTTTACACATATGCTCTGATGATAAGCCTGACTGCTCCACGCCAAGGTACTAAAGGGTGAGCACAGGTTATCTTTGGTGTCTAACTGACTTGCCCTGTTGGTGGTAGGTTTTGCCAGGCTTCGGTGCATACCCTAGCCAACCAGAAACCCAATTTCTAACATTGGTCCCTAAGGCTGACAGGTCTAACAGCAATCATGTATGCTTTTATTCATGTTAGCATTTGTTCTTGATTCATATGTGCACAAGTATAAACATATATTTGAAGTGCATATTTAAATGTTTAGTTAAAGTAAGCCTGACTAAAGGCCTTGTGATTTTGAATCATACTTTGCTTGGTCAGTGTGTTCTTTCTTTTTCAGGTGCATTCTCAAAGTTTCATTAGCTAAAGACAAGGAGTATTGTTGCTTGTACTAGTTTCTTGTTAGTAGCGTCTGAGAAGAGAAATCTTGGCAAGAAACGTGAAGATCTATAAGCAGATGAAGCCTCCTATTCATCGCATATCAGGAACAGAGGGATGTTCAAGGTTGCAGCAATTGTCCAAGGTCTGTGGGATGGGAAAGTCTGGTAATGTTGCAAATGCACAACACAAGGGGAGAGACGATTGGTTCCAGGTGGTGTGAGAAGAGATACGATTGTTGCTGAAGTTTCTGTTTGTCTTAATTAGTGTTCCCACTGTTAGAAATAAAAGCAGATTCCCTTGGACTTTGAGACCTCCCTGCTGTCTTTATTCTCACAAGAGTAAAGCTTCATGACCAACACTTATTCTAATTCTGGGTGACTTCCACTGGAGTAATCACTATACTGACACCTTCTCGCACTTCCAAATTTCCTTGAGATTCTATGCTACAAACCAACCATATTCTAAACTTAGAGCCTTGATTTGATAATTTTAGGATTTATTCATGTTTGAGAGCGAGAATCCAAGTTTTTTAAAGAAACACCTTCTTTTAATTCTCATTTTCTTTATTGCTGTTGCTGTTATTGATCTGTACCTTATCCTATTGAGACTGAACTGATTGCGATAGTTTATCTTCCTAGCTGTAATTCTGTATCTTTATAATATTTTTCTGACATGCACATGTGTTGGTTTGACTATTAATTGGAAATTAAACTACTTAGCGTTCATTACTGATTCTTGGTCCTTATTGCGGGGCTGAATGGGCTTTTATTACTGCTAACTCCCTTTACATCTCAGTTAACTTAAAAAAAGATCCATTAGATGTGCATGCTCTCAGATGGTAGCTTGCTGGATGGTTTAGTTCTTGAGACAGAGGAAGTTTCTGTATCCATGTAAGAGCCCAGTCTTCCCAAACCCAGTCCTTATCCCAAAGCCCATGTCCTTATTTGGAAGAGCAGCGGTGTTTGAGAAATCTGGAAAAGGGTTGTAACAGCAGAGGAGTGAGAATCAATATGGTCGTGCATTGCAATTACTTATGTCTTGTATGCAGTGTTTTGATGAGATTGGGTGGTGTTAGGCAGTGATGTTTTAAGTTGTTGTGTGAATATGGAAGCACTT
Organism: Triturus cristatus; assembly: GCF_964204655.1. NCBI lineage: Eukaryota > Metazoa > Chordata > Amphibia > Caudata > Salamandridae > Triturus > Triturus cristatus. The sequence goes on from NC_140595.1 coordinate 354,212,002, forward strand.
AATGCTGAGAAGTTGAAGTGGTTATCGGGCTTGACATAGTCTAATATCCTGGGATATTAATAAGTTAGAAAGAAGTGTAGAAAGCACTGTGTTGTAATTGTCTGCCAAGAGTTTTGGTGCAAGTTGTGAGACATCATTGACAGCACAATTGAGATAGGGAGATTTATCTTTGTGTGAGAGTAAGGTATGGTTGGTGCGGTGGATCCTTTTGCACAGGGGTGAAGCTACACTAACCTGAGGGATTCTCCACTGGTCGAGGTCAGAGTAGGCTGGAAAGTGTCACTCTGGAGCATTTCTTGTGTGATTGAATACTATTGATTCTTTAGTGGAGCAAACAAAGTTGATAAATTTGCTTTGCGTTTGTCGTCATGTTTGATTTGCAACACTTGAGAAAAATTGTAAAGGAGTGTGAGCTGCTGCGAGGAGTGAGAAGATGTCACAGTGTGCCACACTGAGATTGGACAGGTTCCATTAGTGCCGCTCTATTATTGGTTGTTTAAGCTGAACGAAAATTGTAGGTAAAGAATTGTTTCCTGGTCAGAAATGTAATTCTTTATGAGATTATTGACATTTTTTGCAAAATGAAATTCTTTAATGCTATACGAAATACGATTAGGTGGGATGTGAGAATACCTTTTCGAGAGGGAAATAGGCTTCACCCGGAGACACGGCAGGTCATTATGTAGTATTTCCTCTTCTAGGCCCACGTTGGTTCTCCCTTGGTTACACATTATAGCTTAAGGCTGCCTTCACTTTGCACAGTCATACATATTAGATCTGTTGTTGTGATATCACACGTATGCATATGTTTTGGTATTTCAGTGACTTTTCTTGGGATTCAGTCTGCACATTTCATACAAGGTTGAACAACATGGTATACTTTTTTTTGTGCTTGGTCAGCAACATCTCCTAATGTTTTTAGACATAACACGGTAGCACAGCTACAGGTTATCTGATATAACTTTTTTTTGCAATATAAACTGTGTCTCAACCCATTGGAGTTTAGTAGGGAGAATTCCAGCAAAGAGATGAGTCATGGAACTGAGGCAGCAGCCATACGTAAACCTACAATGCGGACCACCTAACTACAAAAGCCAGGTATGGGGTTCGGTGCTAATCCCAGAGATCACTAATATATATCCCTGGGCTCACAAAGTGAGGGTAGGCTTAGATAGATATATTAGTTACCATGGTTGGGCTGTTAATAGTTTACAGCCTGTTAGTAATGTTATTTACTTTCCTTACTTCTATCTAGTTACTAATTGCATCTAGTATAATGGGGTGACCCAGTGCCCCTCAGAACCTGGGTGTACAAGAATGTGGAGAGTGTTGGTTCTGTCGGGTACAGAATTGATTCTCGATTTACTAAATAATGACCAATCAAAAAAAACAAAAACCAGTACTCAAACTTTTGAGTACTAATGAAAGAAAATAAAAGACAAAGAACATGAATCAAATAACACCAAAATCAAATCAATAAAAGTCTGTATTTAGGGATGAATCCATAAATTCTTTTGCATTTTATGGTGTCGAGATGACATTAGAAGGCTGTCAAAGTTCATGAGCATACAATTTGTTCCAACGGCGCAAGTGATATGGTGAAAAAAGTGCGAAACAAGTGCTAAATGTGATCAATATATTCTGATTCACTCTGTGGTTCCTTATCTACTGAAACGACATGTGAATAATTTCTGAACATATATACCTTTAGATAGCTTAATATATTTTTTCCATTGCCAACAAGTTGGGAATATATGTAATCCTTTAAACATGACCCTCTGCTGATAATTGTATAGGGTCTAATTTGACTTTAGGTAGTGTAATACAATATTTTATTTTTCCATTGAGGCAAGTGCCTGGTGAAGGTTATGTCCATGTGCCTTGGAGTAGGAGTGATCTTGAATCATTCACTAATGATTTACCAACATTGAGAGAAAAGCCACTGGAATGATATGCGTAGGTTAAGAGATCTGTGAAGATTTCACCGTTCTTTTGGGTGGATTTAAATACTTTCTTCGACAGTATGGTACCAAGGGTTTTGTAGGTCGAATGTAAAGTGGCTCTAGAATGTCCGGGGGGGGAACCTCAGAGAAATCCATTATCACATGCCCCATCACCTTTAGCGATGTAAATGTATCAACAGGTGGTGACCTTTCTGAAAGGTAAGATACCAGGTAAAGACATTTATTGGGTCAATATGGACAGTACGGTTTAAGAGCCCAAAGAGTCAGTGCATGCCCATTATGAGAGATTGGTTCAGGTTCAGCATAGTGGAATGGAGACTCTTGAAATTAAAGACATAGGAAATTTAGTGTTTTGGTTTGTGACAGGATTGAGACTTGAGATTAGCTTGATGATTCAGCAGCATTTGGTTTGTTAGCAGAACAAATCAGTTGATGAGATCCTGAGGTATGCAAACTATTGTAGTATTGAATTGGAAATGACGTAGAAGTTAAATGAAAGAGAAATCGATGATGGGACAGATAAAAGTAGCACAAAGGAAGTCAAAGTCAACCTTTTGTTGGGAATGTTGGTTCCATGCAAGTAGTGGATCAGCAGGGAATTCCTATGATGGAAGGTGGAAATGGGTACCCGTAGCAAGGACGAGGTTGTGGTTTTTCAATTAACCCAAGTACTGGGATTAATGTGGCAACTTTGAAGAGATTGAATCCTTGTCACTATTGCAATAAATTAGGGAATTTGAAGCAGAAATGTTATCTTAATCCCAACACAGTGATAAATGAGACCAGGTTCAGAATCCAGGGTACACTCAGCCTCAGAGTAAAAACCCCTTACAGTCACAGAATATACAGAGAAAGCAACATTTTAATGTGCCCCAAACTGCAGTAATGCAGGTTCCACAAGCCCCCATGCAACAGCAAAAAGCAATTATTTCTGGATTTAATTCAAATCAAGTCGCAAAATTAAATCTGAATTTCTTCCAAAATCAGAATGCGTTTCAGCAATTCCCTATGTTTGATCCACATGAGGGATATGGCTATGATCAGTCACAATAAAGGTGCCTGAGGGGGGAGGAAGATTGCGTACTTGACATAGTCTTAGAGGTAGATCAGAGTAGTCCATTCACAGGAGGTAAGGTGAATGGCCACCCCATATCATTCTTGTGCGATACTGGTGCTACCCGCTCTACTGTTAGAACAGTGGAAGTTCCAAACCTATCTCTCTTGGGAAAAATAGTCCAAGTTGTAGGAGTTGCAAATAACCAAATGACAAACCAGGTAACAGAAGAAGTACCTGTTAAAATATGGTCCTTTGAGGAGAATCACCAGTTTGGGATGTGTGATTCGAGTCCGGTGAGGTTACCAGGGTGAGATTTGTTGTGCAAGTTAAATTGCACTTTCCATTGTACTTCAAATGGAGTAGAATTGTAGACCCATGATGAAGATGTCACCTCTAAATTGGCGAGTCAAGGGCCAACCATTGAATTGTATCCTTTGATGAGAAATGAGGACTTATTTACGGACCTTAAGGATGCAGTGAAGCCTGAGGTCTGGGATTTTTCACGGAAAGATATTTGTCTCATAAAGGGAGTTGAACCTGTTTGCATAAAAGTAAAACCCAGTATTGTTGATGTTACTTTATTTGATTAAAAATATAATCATAAAAGTTGAGAAAACAAGCCATACATGTAAAAAAGATAATTAAAATGACCGTAAAAATACAAAATTTTAAAACTATGCAGGAACAAACCGTTTAAAAAAAAAATAATAATATGAAAAAGCAGAAAAAGAGTAGGCAATACCTGTGAAATTAAAAAATAAAGAGGCCAGAGAGTTACAAGTGAACACCAGAAATATAACCAGTTCATTGGAACAAAAGTCAAATGTTAATGTCCATGAGAGATCGTCGATTTCGCATATCCTTATGTTACAGGCATGGAGAACACAGAAAGGCCTTAGTAGGACTTTATAAATCTACAGTTTTGGTTTAGCCCCTACAATTTGGCCTACAATTTGCTGTTTGAATTTACGGTATGCAAAATAAATAAAGTTAGTAAAACTTATATTTAGTGCTGTGTTCTCCGGGTTCAGAGCCGCGATGATTGCCTGTCTGCAAGACTGAACTCCTAATCTGTTCCACTCCGGCCTCAGTTTTAATCTGCGCTGGGTCAGCAGTGCAGGGCAGAGGCCTCCAACATGCTCAATAGGTTCCACCGAGTCTCCGCACTCCCTTCACTGTTGATTGTCTGACGTACGACGCCAGGTGGGTATGTGTTACAGCAAGTGCCATTCCCTGAGTCGTAGTGCCATAAATCGCAATTTTAAATACAAAGGATATGTGCAGGGCAGGTATGATGATGATATAGCCAGCTGGTAGGAATTAATTACTGCCCATGCATGCTTACGTTTAGCAAGGACAGCTTTATCTGTGGAATAGGACAGCATGCGGGTATGCTTCTTAATACTGATTTTAAAGGCCGTTTGACTGGGGTTTAGGCTCCAAAGGTCCCCTGCTGAGAGTTGCTGTACACAATCACGGAAGAGCTTGCTGTAGATCCCGCTGGGATTATTAAAACTGATGTCCGACCACAACATTGACTCGAGGGACCCACCTTCAGCCTGCCTTAGCTTGTGGCACAGATTTAAATAGGCACCAGAGCTGGAGATTTCATAATTTAGGAGGCCCAGTTCTAATCGAATCTGTGCAGCAGAGGCAGACTTTGGCATACGAAAAACACTTTTATAAATCTTGGTCACGTGCTGATTTAATGTTGTACTAATTTTACCCCTAAAGATTTTGATGCCGTATGACAACGTGGGGCCGACTTTGGCTTTCATAACTTCCATCATTGGGGTTAGGCTCGGACCCATCAATTTTTTCGAAAGTTTTGAAAATTTCAGTCGGAGGGCTGTGGCTTTCATTGAAATGTCCCTACGATGGTTGGTGGAAGTGCCCCTGGAGTCAAAATTGACCCCCAAATATTTATAACATTTTCCTACGGCAAGGCTGGAGTCATTATACGTCCAGTCGCCACCTCCGTAATGTTTTCGACCAATTATAACTACTTGTGTTTTCTTTAGGTTGACCTCTAGGCTGTTTGTAACAGTGTAGCTCTATAGTTTATTTAACAATCGTTGCAGCCCTACTCGGGTTTGACTGAAAAGAACAAGATCGTCGGCATACAGAAGATTACTCAGCTGCACACCACCAATCTTTGGGGGTGGCTATTTATCTCATCCAGTTCAGCTGATAGATCCGCAATAAACAGGTTAAAGAGCAATGGGGCAAGCATACACCGCTGTTTCACTCCTCTCGTTGTTAACATTTTTCGAGACAGGTGTGTGCCGGTGCCAAGCTTGACTTGTATCCAGGTGTTGGTGTGCAGATGGACAATAGCCTCCAGCGGTTTGATCGGGATTCCCCATTTTGTTAATTTTGTATCAGTATAGATAATGCCAATAAATCGGAGGTAGTGCCCGACTTTGCTGTGAAGCCGGTTTGATTTTTTGGAATCAAGTCTTTCTGATCAGCCCAAGAGCTTCGTTCTTCGAGTAGGACACTGGCAAAATACTTTGCCTCATTGTCCAATAAGGCTATCAACCTGTAGTTGTTTGGGGACGAATGAGCACCAGACTTATATATCGGATGTATTACTGCACCTCGCCATGAGTCCGGTATTGCTGAGTAACTCAGTATGGAACTGAAAAGGATGGCTAATCGTTGCGCCCAGAAGGGAATATTTGCCTTTAATAGGGCCTGTGGCAGGCCATTTGGACCCGGCGCTACGTCCGGTCTTGCTTTTGATAACATTTTAGTCAACCTTGCTTCAGTGATAGAAATCGTCTCACATTGGGGATGCATCGGCTCGTGGGGGCTGTCCTTACACCCCGAGGACCCACTTTTAATCACTACTGGAGTGTTCACTGTTAAGGGATCTACACCTCCTTTGGCCTTGAAATGATCAGTCAAAAATAAGGCCCATTCTGCCTCTACGATGTTTGCACTCCCCTGTCTGGTTGTTCCGTTGATTTGTCTGTTCAGTAATGCCCAAAAATTTTTTGAGTTGCGATTTTCGCTTTCCCAGAGAAGTTTAAACCAAATATTGATTTCCCAGTAATCCCACACTATAATCTGAGCCCCTGAAACTATCGCTGGGATTACACCAGTGACTGAGTCAAGGATACAACAAGGCATTTACCCTGTTGAGCCTTGGTACCGGATAAAGCTGTGATTTTTTTCAGATTCCATGTTCGGCTGAGTGGTTCACTGTCATCAATTTGTATCTGGCCTTCTTTTCTGTTCTCTTGCATGAGGACAGCCAATACCTCTTTGCTTTTTGGTTCAAGAACCATGTTTTGGCATGGTGCCGAGTCCCACATGGGTATATGGAGAGCTCCTCAATTTTTTATCGAATCCTCAAAAAGAAACTTAATGCCCTTATCTTGCCCTGGAACTCTGTCCTAATCCAGAATATTGACAACCTGTTAGTGGCGTCAGATACTCAGGAAGCTTGCAAACGAGACACCATTCCATTGTTGAGCCACTTAGCTGAAAATAGACATAATATGTCCCCCGACTAAGTTACTGTATTTTCAGAAAGAAGTCTTGTATCTTGGACATCACATTGAAAAAGGAGCGAGGAAGGTGTCACAAGAAAGAATCTCTGTGACTCTTAAAATGAATCCATTAGCCACCCAGAGAGGTCAGGATGTTTTTGGGAAAGGCAGGCTACTCCTACCAGTAGATACCCAATTTTTCCCTCATGGTCAAACCTTAACACACGATGACACACAAGGATGTGCCGATACCATGGATTGCGACTGCTTGATTGTCTTCCTAGAGTTGATAGAAAGTCTCTGTCGTACCCCAGCACAGGGAATGACTGATTACAATAAAGAATGGTGTGAAAGTATTGTGAATGGACACCCTTTAATTGTTCTTGTGCTACATTCAGTTGAAATTTTGTTAACACGTACCCGCACACAGAACTTGATGAACAGTCAATTAACAAAGTACGAACAGATCATACTTTCTGTGGAAACCTTGCTACATCTCCTGGAGAATGAAAATAAATGATGAGGGGAGAATGTCTTCATGTCACCGAACTATGCACCAAGCCAAGACCAGATATATGAGATGAGCCACTAGTAGAACATGAATACATACGGTTTGCAGGTGGGTCATGTCTAAGGGAGAATGAAAGAAATTTAAGAGCTGCTTGCGCAGACTGCTGAGTCGCAGGGGTAGTCGAAGCCTCCTGGCTTTGAGGGGTGTTGTCTGCACAAGTGGCTGAATTAATATCTCTTACTAGAGTTGGATACGAGCAGTATGTGTGAAGAGAGATGATGATATATGGGTTTCTGTTGATGGCAGACCAGTGCTACTAGACAGCATGTTGTTCCCAATCGCAAGACATTTCCATCGACCCGCTCATATTGGGATGGATACCAAGATTCAATTGTTTAAGAAGCATTAGTTTAAACCACAATTTAGATTGGTTCACAGATGTTTTGTGAGTCAACTGATGAATGTATGGAAAATAACTCCAGTGACATTGACTCATATACGAAAATCAGGAGGGCCATTCAACAGAATGCAGATGGACTTGATTGAAATGCCTGTGTGCAATGGGCTGAGACATGTCCTGGTGATTGTGAGCATCTTCCTGCGTTAGGTTGAAGCCTACCGGACCAGAAGAAATGGCTAATTTGTTGTTGAGAGAGCTCATATCAAAGTTTTGTTTCCCAACTTCGCTCGAGTCAGACCAAACAAGTCATTTCAATACCAAGGTCCTAAGAATGTTGTGTGCAGCGTTGCAAGTAGAGCAGAGATTGCATTGCAGCTATTGGCCAGAGGTTCTGGCATTGTGGAGCAGGTGAATGGAATGTGAAAGCCTCAATGCCTAAAGTTGGTGCATAAACGTCCCCGAAGTGGGCAGGCGTTTTGCCTCTTGTGCTAAAGAGTCATTGCAGTGTTCCTGATTAAAAAAACAGGATTGTCTGCCCACAAGATAATCGTGTGGAGAGCAATGAGACTGCCTACAGTGTTCACGAATATGCTTGTGAATATTACAGATAACATGGTTCTTTACTATTGCAAGGGACTAGCTGATATGGTCTATTCTATATCCTGCCAGGTTGAAGCTGTTGGCGCCTCACCATGTTTAGAGCAGTGCCATGACCTCAGTCCTGGATACTGGGTCTTGATGAAGAAACACATTCGGAAAATGTTTCCAGAGACTAGATGGCATGGACAGTACCAGGCCCTCCTAATGATGAATACTGCTGTAAAGTGTGGGGTCTTCCCAACTGGATCCATGCAGCCAAAACTCATAGAGTGGAGTGTCCTCTTGATGATGTGACAGTACCTATCCCTGAAGTGCAACCCCCAACTGAGAGACAGCAAGAAGAGGGTCCACATAGTGCTTTAGATTTGGCAAGAGCTTGGGACAGCACATCCTCTACCTGAGGGGGGTCTTGAAGAACTGACAGTTGAGGAGTCTTGGCCTGAACCGCTACCAGAGTCAGGCTCAGACCCTGAAGAAGGGCCTAGTGTTGTGTCATGCCGAGTGGAAACTGAGGACCGTTGGCAAAGAAAGCAAGAAGAAGAGAGAGTAAGATTGTCTACAGAACGAGAACTGAGTGCTGTCCCAGAAAATACTGATGATTCTGGCCTAAGTGACAGTGAAAGTGGACAACCTCTACACAGGAGATCAAAAAGAACTAGAGTGGCATGTTGGAAGTACTCATCCCCTACATGGACATACTTTGCCGCAAATGAAAGAGAGGGAGAATTTTGAAACTTGGAGAATAAAAGTGCAAATCCAGTTGAACTGTGAATTTAGACTTCCGGCAGTGCTGTTTTGACCGTACCTTGCCACAAAAGAGATTGACACAAATAATCATTAGCTTGATTTCTAGAATGAACTTTGAGATATGTTTTTAAATAGAGACAATTGAATAGACTTTGTTAAAAAGAGTTAAGAAGATTACCTAGCCCGGAGGCTGCTGAAGGAGTGCAAGGGTGTCATTTTAGAAGAACACAGAGTAGGGCTAGGAAAGACTCATGAAGACTTTGTAAATAATTTCATGACATGATTAATGGACTTAGTCATTTGTATATGTAAAGCACACTGAAGAAAATCTGCTTGCTGCAAACTTTCTGCTTGACTGTCTGATTTTACATAGGTCATGGAAACTGATAGAATAGTAAGCATAGGCTCAAATTAGCAGGTGTATTAATAGCTTTGATTCGAGTTCTAATTGTTTTGCGTGTAGGATTATCTTAATTTTCCACAATTGCTGAGTTTAAGCCTAGTGTTACCCCTAAGGCCCCGATTCCTACTGATAATAAGTTGCACACACTAAATTAGAAATCTTTGCATGTGGATGCCTCTAGAAGAGATTATTCTTCAAATGCCTATTTTAAGTTGCTTTATGAGAATGTTGACACTATGGATTTACGCCTGTATGCAGTTACCTGAGTTAGCAGCAGAGGGAATTACCTATCACCATATTCCTCTTACGTGTGGTGTTATGTGTAACCTTCTGTAAAGTCTGCTTTATGCTCAAGTATTTGAACAGACATCTTCATGCTAAGACAATGGATACAGTTAACAGTCTTCTTAGAACTTCAATTACACTGGACATGGCTTATGCTCATAGATACAATTTGACATGTTCTTTTACTGAGATTGAGAATAATTTTTGGGATTTGACAGAAGACAGGAATAGAGCAAGGAGGGAAAGGAGGGAAACAGAATGGGATAAGAAATATCAAGGACAGTGGGATAAGGAAGAAGCAAAACATCAAGACTTATGAATTATGCCTGGCCTACTTATAGAGTGGCAACACAAAGAGAAGTTGTGTGTGAGTATAGATACATCGACCCATAACACTAAATTCCTGGGTAAAAGTGATTGTGATCATACTTTCAAGTATGTAGGAGTTTGGCTTCTGTTATTGGGAATTCAAGATCTCATTATTCCTGGAGTTTTGTTTTATTTGTGGGGAGCATGCATAGTTCAAATTGCCCAAGAGGTGGTGTGGTACATGTTATTTAGGTGTAGTTTTCACCAGGATTTATCATATAGAACATTTTAATGATCCTGTGAGGGAAACAAAAACTAGAACTAAATGAGGTAGTAGTGGTGTTAAAGTTTTGGGAGACATTTATGCTGCAATGATTCCAACTGTGGGGGTAATCTTGAATGATCTCACGATTTGAAAGCTGTCCACTATTCTTGATAAATTGTCCACAAGTACAGCAAGATCCTTGATGGCTGTAGATTCTGAAATGGTAGCTTTGAGATCCATGGTTTTGCAAAATTGTCTTGCGTTGGACATCCTCCTCGCAAAAGAGGCTGGAGTCTGCAAGATGTTAAAGGTCCAGCAATGCTGTACCTATGTTCCTGACAAGAGTAAGGAATTAAAGAAATGCATTAGGAACATTACCTATCTGAAAGGAGAGTTAAAGGAATTAGAAACTGCAGGTGTATTGGAAGCAATTGTCAATAGATTTGCTTCAGTAGGTAAAAGGTTTGGAAACCTTGGAAGTGGAATACTTTGTTCTATTTTTAGGCCCCTTGTGATTATTGCCTGTTGTGCGATATCTCTCTTTGTAATCTTGAAGGGGTACAAGTACTTGAAAGCAAAAAGAAAAATACAAGAGAGAAGGGGAAAAAAGAAACAGAGAAAGGATATGGAAATGAAGGAGAGCCAGTGTAGATTTTAAGAAGACATGACACATCTGGAAAATACTAGATGAAGGTTCTTGAAAGCTTCAAGATTTTTACTTGATCTCACCTGATAAGAATTCATATAGGTGTTATTGTGTTGACTAACATCACAATCAGAGGAGGGATTTCAGGAACACAAGTTGAAATCCATCACTTACATGTCATTAATCCACAATTAGCATTTATACTTGACATTACATTTACTGTATGCCTTAATACGATTAACATGTGTTAGCATGTAAACACGTTCATGAAATGTAACTACTGAGAAACTGAAGCTTTATAAATGTGTGCACTAATGTTCAGTTAAACATGAAGACGTACACTGTTTTCAAGTTTGCATTTTACTTTGTCACATAAGCATATTTGAAAGTGTAATCTTGATGCTTTTGATCACTTTACATTTGTTCTTGAGTTATATGTGCACAAGTATAACAATGTATTAGAAATGCACATTTAAATGTTTAGTTAACATTAGTCTGACTAAAGGCCTTGTGATTTTGAAATATACTCTGCTTGGTCAACCCTTTCTTTCTTTTGCAGGTGCGTTCTGAAGGTTTCATTAGCTAGAGAAAAGGAGTATTGCTGTCTGCACTAATTTCTTGTTAGTAAGGCCTGAGCAGAAAAATCATGGCAAGAAACATGAAGACATAATGAGTAGATGAAGCCTCCTATTCATCACGTATCAGGAACGGAGGGATGATCAAGGTTGCAGTAACAGTCCACGTTCTGTGGAATGGGAATGTCTGATAATATTGCAAATGCACAACACAAGGAGAGAGACGATTGGTTCCTGGTGGTATGAGAAGAGATAAGATTATTGCTGAAGTTTCTGTTCATTTTAATTAGTGTTCTCACTGTAAGGAGTTAGAGCAGATTCCCTGTGACTTTGAGGGGTACAGACCTCTCTGCTTCCTTTATTCTCGCAAGTGTGAAGCTTTGTGCTCAACACTTATTCCAGTTCTGGGAGTCTTCTACTGGAGTCTTCACTATGCTGACACCTTCTCGCACTTCCAAATTTCCTTGAGACCCTATTCTATGAACCCTCCTTTTTCTAAACTTAGAGCCTTGATTTGATGATTTTAGGACTTATTCATGCTTGACAGAGAGTATCGGAGTGTGTTTAAGGAACTCATACTTCTAATTCTCAGTTTCTGTGCTGTTGTGGCTGTGATTAATTTTATCTTATCCTATTGAAACTGAACTGATTGCAATATTTCAGCTTGCCAGCTGTAATTCTGTATCTTTTTAATATTCTTCTAACATGCATACATATATCGGATTAACTCTGCCATGCCCACCTTAGCCCTTCTTGACCCTTTCCTATCAATTTTCAGAGTTCAGGTTTTGTTGTAATATTTTTGGCCACTTGGGATCTGTGCCAGCATAAGACAAATGCTGGAACTGAAAGGTTTATCACTGAGGCTTGCTAAAAATACAGAGTGCAGGAATCTAAATTAGAGGGAGGAAATGTGATAAAAGTGGGGAAAGGCTCAAATAGAGCAAACATTGCAGCTATTTAACGTTAAACATTGTATATGACTTAAAAACAACATGGTGCCAATTACATGTAGCCTTGAGAGAGCAGTCCACTTGCAAGCAGAGCCTCCTAGATTATACTATTTCTGTTTATGAGTGGAAACTACAGAATAGCAGACATGCAGACACGTTCAGGTATGTAAATTAGAATGGAGCTATTTTTTCCATAGTCTTTACCTCAAGAAGAGTCTTGAGTAAGTGTCCTTTCCCACATGCTATGATGTTGCAGTCCTTTACAGATTTCCATTCATGGTTCCATACTCTTTTTAGCATTTTCAAATCTGATCACACCCATTACCTAACTCAACCTAGTCAGTCAGCTAGGAACACATTATTTAGCAAATGGCTTTCCAAGGTTCAGAAAGTGTTTCCTTAGGCACATCTGTCACGATTCTATTCCAATACTTATTCATTTGAACTGTACTTCTCATATCCTCAATGTGTTGCAGTGACCATTTAAATTTCATATTACAAGATGCTCCATTTGAGGTATTTGAGTTGACTGGAATGGTAGGCCTCTGCATTGTGGCTCCCATTGATTGCCATAACAGAGCCATGCACTTGACATCACTGTCAGCTTATGGTCTAGCACACAGTAAGGAAATGCCTTTTTTAGCATTATCACCCTCTACATTTTGGACTGATGCTGCTAGTTTATTCACTCTGAGAGTGCACTGAGGTTTGCTAAACAGACCTCAGTGCCAGTGTTCTAACCCCTTACAACATGTATTTTGAATTGGCTGCCCCCAATGGCATAAGCTGACTTACCTATAAACCACCAATTTCTGGTCTCCAGGGGACAAAGGGCAAGTAACACAGAGTGTCCCCCAGGGGTGCAGCCCCGGTTGTGCCACTATCAGTGTGACCAAGTACAAATTGACTCCCAGCCTGCCACTGCAGCCTGGAAGAGCAGTTTGAAACTCCTAGTTTGACTTTGCCATCTAACGTAATGGCTAAGCCCCCAATTCCCTTAACCGTATATGCAACTCTCCCCTAACGAAGGCCTATGGAGTACTGAGGCAGGAAACTGTATATTATTAAGTAGAACATATGCTTTTAATATGTCTGTGGAAATGTTAGTAGCCCCCATGGCCAACACAGGGTTACTGGCTGACCCCTCAGCCCAGCTAACTTTTGAATGGGGCCACTGAAATGGGTACTGCAAGCTATGAAATAAATCGTAGCATTAAACCCGACTTGATTCCCAAGTAAAGTGTAATAGCAACACAAAAAGATGATAGAAGGCAAGACAGGCCTTGGTGGAGCTCGCAAAGTTTTACTCTGCAAAATTCCACGGAGATACTGAAAAAATCTGTGGAATTACGCGCACAGACGGAGTATTGCTCGGCCACCCCGTTTAATCGAGGGTAAATGGTTTCAAAAACAGTAGATTAGGAGTTATAGTGCATTAAATGATTTTTATTGCACACCTTTGCCAGAATGCCCTTGTGCCACCTTTTCATCCATTTCAACGAGAGTAATGTGTTCCGCTGTGCTGCAGATGACCCATGTGCTGTGAGAGAGTGAGAGAGATTAGGCTTTCACCCAAACCTGCTCCGCACAGCAGTACATGCTTCAAGTCCACCTCCCAGCTAAGGCACCTGGACAGGAAAGCCCGTACCATTGAGGCACTTCCCCAGTGGCCACTTGGTGCAGGCCCCTTAAGTAATAATTAATCTAAAGAAATATAGCATTCCCTACTTACTTTACACCATCCTTGCCAGTACCATGCTCCACAAACGGCTGACTCAGTGTAAGGTAGCATCATCGCTGACAGAAAAAACAGGAAGAATGAGGGAGACTTAATACTATGTCAGCTATGCGTAGACATAGAAAAAGTATTTGGTAGTGTCTGTCGGAGGCAGAGGAAGCCACATACTACTGTTATTACTATAACAAGGAGGGCTACGTGGGGCTAATACACTTAACTCGTTCACATTCATTAACCCACATCTAAAATGCCAGTTTTGATAACTCACCTGCCGTGCCTTCGCAAGTTTGTGACCTCAAAGGCAGAGCCCACATTCCGGTTGTGCTCATAGATTTCAGAAGTATTAATGTGAACACTGCAGCCATCTTAAAGATGAAATGTCACTTATGCCCTGTGTGCTGTTATACTTTCCTTTATAGTTAGATGCACAGCTGTGACTGCTGATGCTCCATGTGCTCTTATACTTCCATCTATAGCTCGATGTACAGCTGAGACCACTGATGCCCCATGTGCTCTTATACATTTCTCTATAGCTAGAAGTTCCTCTAGTTTAACCCAAGAGCATGGCATCATCTCGTCCCTACCCCAGTGACAGTACATGTTCACTTCCCTCTGATCTATGATGTCACCTGCATCCTCAGTGGTGCCACATGTGATCAGATGGTGTCCTCTATAGAAAGATGCGTTCATATGACCCCAGGGTGGGAGATGTAAGTGTGTGTGCACGTGATGGGGGTTTTCCATGACATGCAGGAAGCCAAGTCTAAGTTTACAGGACGTGGCTGGTATTTGTCTTGTTTGTCTCCAGGGCATGTCCTGCCCTCTTTCAGAGTCCAGTACGGGCAACGAAGAGTGTAATGAATGGGAGACCCTCGTGTGTAGAAACTCTGCTGGGTTGTCCTAGACACAATGGCAGGTCAAGGGCATTTCGTACCAATCTAGTCCTACTGAGTGCACCAGTAAACTCTGCTCTGCTGGCGGTTGGCAGAGATTCTATGCCAAACTCTGCACTCCAAAAGGAGCACAGAGTCACAACGCTTTGTGAACTCCACAGGCGGAGCGGAGTTTACTGCCCAGGCCTACTGGGGTGGCATGGTTATCAAAATAACAATGGAATTAACCCATATCTGTGACGGGGGTGAATGTTTGATCTGTTTAGCATTTCTTCCATGATCTTTTTGTGTTGCCCACAGGAGCGGCCTGTGTAGTTAAGAGCGGTGAGGCGGGGATTCGACAGACAGCGCCAAGGGAAAATTAAATAAATAATAAAGGTTCCCTCATTGTCATCTGTTGAATCACCCCCACCCTGTCCCACCTCTCTTACCTGCACAGGCCGTGCCTGGTTGCCCAAATAAAATTTAATTTCAATTCAATTCAATTCAATTAAGCTTTATTCGACAGTTGAGTCATAAAAGCACAGACAAACATCACACATATAAATTACCTAAAAATATTTAAGACAAGCATTAAATTCAATATTTCAACCATCAATAAGCTAAAAAACTATTAAAAAACTGTATACAGATATTCACAAAGTTAAAATAACACATATGTGAGACCGTTGTATGTGTTTCCATCATAAAAGTTAAGTTTACAATAAGTTTGAACTAATGCAATCGATTGTTACAATTTGCCATCATATCTCAGTGCTTTAGATCGTAAGCCCCAGGCCCACCCTAGAAATTTAGCCACTGCTATACAGATGGGAGGGGCAGGGTCAGTGCTCATAATGCGAAGGGCTGTCCGATAATTCCTAATGCCCAACAATTTACATACAGGTTTTATCCAAATTTTACGGGGTTGTATGTACATTGGGCAAAAAAATAGCAAGTGTTCGACAGATTCGCATTCCTCAGTGCAGTTGTAGCATTTATTATTTTTGTTTTGAGTATTTTTCCAACTTGAAGTGAATTCTGCAACTGGAAGGGCACCCACCCGTAGCTGAAAATATAGCTTGCGGTCAAGGGGCTTCTCTATTATGTCCCAGTAGCTTTCGAGTAATGGACTATTTTTAAAATCAAGAAAGCGACCTGTTAAATGGGAGGAGAGGCCTTGTGTAGTTTCTATCATGTAGACCCATTCCCAGTAGATAGCTTTCAGTTTGCTCTTAGAAGGGAAGGTAGCATTTTCGGGGTCGTTCCAAAGCTCAGACAGACCTATGCTGCACAAAAGGGATTTTATGCTGCATAACCAAGGAATGTTATGTGATGAATTAGATTTAATTATGTCCATGAAGCCATACTGATAGTGCTCAAGCTCGTCTGTGCACCAAAGGCGACGCCAATATAGCAGCGGGCGGAGCTTGACGACGTGTGCCAATGGTTTTTTACCTAGATCTAACAATAAAGGGCGCAGTGGTGTACTGGCAGGTAAGCTTGCGATTTTACGTAAAAATGCATTTTCAAGTACTACCAGTTTGTCCAGGTTACTAAAGCCCCAAAGCTCAGACCCATACAAACATGAGCTCAGCACCATTGCACCGTAGGCTTCCAGAGCTGGGGAAATTGGTTTTGTGTAAGATTTATTAAATCTGGTCAAAAGGGCACCTGATTTTTGTTTGTGTGTTAGTATCACTCGGTCCATTTGGGAGTCCCATCGCATATCCTTCTGAAGTGTAATACCAAGATATGTGAAGGAGGTTACCTCCTCCAGGGGTAGATTGTTCATGAGTATTTTCCCCCTGAATGATCTATGTGCATTAAAGGACATAAATTTGGTCTTTTCGGTGTTTACCAACAAACCCCTCAGTTTGCAGAACTCTTCAAAGCGTCCAAGTGCCTTCTGTAGGCCACTTGGGGTCTTGGAGATAATCAGTGTATCATCCGCAAACATGAGGATGGAAACTCGTGTACCGGCCAAAACAGGTGCGTCGGTGGGGGTCCGCGAGAGAAAGTCCACCACACCGTTGACAAAGAGCGAGAACAGGGTAGGCGCCAAAACGCACCCCTGCCTCACACCCCTGTCAACCGGGAAGTCTTCCGTCACCTCACCCACCTCCCCCCAACGGACCCGTGCCACGTTGTCCTCATGAAAGCGGATGACTACAGAAAGGAGTTCAGGTGCACAACCCATCTCCCTCAAAACAGCCCAGAGTTTGGTTCGTGGAACCAGGTCAAATGTTGCTTTTAGATCCACGAAAACAGCATACCCTTAGCTAAGATCACTACCTTCCAATATATGACAGCGAAGCGGAAGATTTGATCAATTGTGCTTGTCCGCTTGCGGAAACCCGCCTGAGCAGGGCTTAAAATGTCCTGTTCTTCGACCCATAGTAGGATCTTGTTTAAGAATAGGCGGGCCACTATCTTCTGGATTGAGTCGATGAGGCTAATTGGCCTATAATTAGCCGCAATAGACTTGTCCCCCTTTTTAAAAACGGGGACTATTTCAGCTCCCTTCCAAGAGGCGGGGATGTTGGCACCCTGAGCAATTGCATTAGCAAGGTGCAGGATGTATCTGCACCATAGGTACCTTTCACTAAGAAACACATCTGCAGGGATTCCATCCATCCCGGGGGCTTTACCCTTGATAACTTTATCTAAGGCCTGTTCCACGTCACTTAAAAGAAATACTACTTCTGTGTAGTACACATGGTAATTAGTATCACCACTAGGTGCATCTTCTATAGGAGCTGCATACTGTGGTTTAAAATAACCAGTCCAGGAATTCTTATCCACATTATTCTGGGGCTTTTCAGGGAGACCTCCCCTATCCCACTTATAGATGTCCCAGAATTGCTTGCTATTCCTTGATCTACAGGCTTCGAGAAGATCTTTCCACTTGCCATTATCCCACATTCTTTTTGCCTTATATATTGTTCTCCTGTATTCCACCCTTGCCAATTTAACTGAGGAAGCATCTTTCGCCCTAAGTGCTCTACCAAGTTTTGCTCGTGCTTCCTTACAGTCAGCGCTGTACCAACCCACGGTATTGTGATATTTGGGAGGTCTTTTAGGAGTAGGTTTGATAAAGTATTTCTTCAAGCCCTCAAAAAATATGTTATGGGCTACTACGACAGACTGGTGGGAACACATGTCTGTCAGAGTTTCGAGGGATTGTAAAACATTAGTTACTTCTTCCTTTATTGCAACCAGTGAGTTTGGGTCTTCTATAATCCTATCCCATTTTAGATAACGCTGATTGTTGGCCAAGAATTGATTCTGCACGGGATTCAGCTGCCGTGCTGCAGGTCCACCTTTAGGAGGTTGATCAAGCAGCACCACAAGTGGTTGATGGTCACTCTCAATACGGTCAATAACGGTCATATCAATAAGATTTGCCCAAAGCTGTACGTGAATAAGAAAATAATCTATACGGCTCTCCCTATGGCCGCTAACAAAGGTATTCTTAGCGCGTGTATCCGATTTACTTCTGCCATTTGCGGCCCTCAGATGGCTTGCTAAGCACAGACCTTTTAGCTGGATTGCAGCCTCTGTCCATTTTTTTATGGGAGTAATTTCTAGGGACGGGATTCCCCATCTAGTATCTTCCTCAACAGTAAGTTGAGATATGTCATGGCCAAGGGGTTCAAAGGTAGTGTTAAAATCACCTGCTATTAAAGGCAGTATACTGGATGGCAAGAGGTCTAAGATATCTTCAAGATCTTGTACAACAGGAGATTTTTTCCCCCCCGGGAGACCACGTGCATATACATTAAAAAGTTCCACATTGTGACCAGACTGGAGGGTCAATCTTATTGAAATTATATCGTTGCTAGACTTGGAACCTGCTTTTATATGGATCCCCATATCCTGCTTTACCCATATAGTTAGGCCACCAGAAGGACGGCCTCTTTTGCTTTTTTTAGCTGGTACATAGAAATTAAGGTAGCCACTGCAGTGTATAGGTGTATAGGATCCATTGCCCATGTCTCTTGGAAGAGACAGATGTCATATCTCGTCGTGAAAGCCATCCAATCTGGGCTTTCGATTTTGGAGCTCAGACCTGCAATGTTCCACGACAAGATTGACAGAGTTCTCTTTTCTTTCCTTCCCCCGTTGTTGGATACTATATTCTGTAGTGGGGTTCTTTGTCCGCCTCTCTCAGGATAGTCCAAGCTGTCCTCCAAACATGTACCCATGTTGAGCAGACCGCTTGGGCCATCTGTGCAGTGTATTAGGCATCCCGTTTTTCCCCCTGGTGCTTTCCCATATACTCCCCCCAGCTGGTTTGTGTTCAATAGTGGTTCAGCATTCTGTGAATTAATTTTGCTACCGTAACGATAATCATTGCTATTGGTAATCAAGTTAATGGGTTTACAGCTATGGGCATTCGTGGTGAAATCTTGATCTATGTTATGTTGTACTTCCCTAACCAGGGGCTGACGTCAATCACAGTCCTCTAAACTAGAGGGCTTATCCGGCCCTTCCTGTAGATTCAAATGGCAGTGGGTCCTACCTTTGTTGGCTGGAGCTAATAGGCCAGGCATATGTAAGATAGATTGTGATTGGCCGTAGTAAAAGAAAGGCAGGGGTAATGAGACGATAGGTGAATTAAAATTAAATCTCTGCCAATTACAAATATGTTCGACTGCTTTCTTGTCTCTAAAATTTATTACGACACAATCTCCCTTTATTGATTTATTCATGGGACCTACCCAGTCTACTCTTCTGGCAAAAAGTATCTCAGTTGAGACATTCCGAGGCAAGGGACGGTTTTGGTTCAGCCAGAAGATGCACTTATTTTTTAGTTCACCATAGTCTTCTCGCTTATCGGCACTCAAGGGCTTAACCCCTGCCAGAATCACCACATAGGGTGTGGATTCTGGGGGGAGATGTAGCCTAGGGAGTATTCCAACTGCCTTTTTGGGGAGCTCCCTCTCCGTTTCCTTATTTACATGCGCTTTTTGTGGTATTGGCCCCCTAGCGTCTGGCATGTTGCGGGTTATATCGTTTGTTACTCCTCGTGATATGTGATCTAGTGCTAATGCATTAGAAATAGGCGGAATGGGTGTGGGCTTAGGGATGGTACTCACTATAGAAGAGCTTCTGGTTGACAATTTATCAAGTGCGATCGTGGGCTCTGGTTCGCAACTTGCATTTGTATACTTTGACAATGCTGATGCATACGAAAGCTCTAAACAAGTCAATCTATTCTCTATAGCATCTAGTCTATCATATATTGGGAGACATGTATTGTAGAAGATCGATTCTAATTTCCCCCAGAAATCACAGTCAAAAGCTTGCAGCGAGGGTGAAGATAGGGCTCGAGTAGAGGGTGCAACATCTATAGGACCAGGGATGGATTTCTCAATGGGAGCTTGGATCTCCGTATAGCTCTCATCTGGGATAGTTCGTCTGGTCTTTGCCACCTCTCTTACCTGCACAGGCCGTGCCTGGTTGCCCAAATAAAATTTAATTTCACTTTTAAGGAAAAGTAACATTTTGAAAGTTGCCGCTTTGGTGCCCAGTTTTTCCAGTGACCTCACACAGTTGCTGGCCACCAGACAGCATTCTGTCCTTCTGGGGAGGAGTGTGAAAGGCTCAGAGTCTTAGGAGAAATAGAAGCCTGCTGCAGGGAGATGTGTTACCTCCCCTTGTAGGAACCCACTCAGAGTGTTGGCCCAAATGTCGAACTTGAAAGGTGAAGCAGCCTTTTGTGGGCAAATGGCAATCACTCTCCTGAAGGGCTGCCTTTGTTCAAGTAGACAGGCTGTGGGTGGGAAAAGAGAGGGGAGACCAGTGCCTAAACCTGTTTCCCTGTGGGCATGTAGCCCACATGCAGCCACACATCTAGGATGAGCTACCGAGCTCCAAGCATCCAAGGAAGAATAGTCCTTGGGAATCTAGAGAACGGGCAGAATAGTGCACTGTTACTTTACTACATGCCTCACATCGCTGGAATTCATCACAGGTTTTGAGGGATCCTGGAAGCTCATTGGCTAGAGACTGCATCATTCCCCCAGGGAACTTTCTGGGCATAAATATGGCACCCTTGGCCCCTTGAAACTCATATCAATACAGAACTGGAGAAAGAAATTAAGAAGGACTGCCTTGCTGATTCCTGGACCTGGTAAAGAGAGGCTGCATGTCTACTGGACTGCACCTGCTGCATCTTGGGTCACCGAAGAGAGGACTGTGCCTGTGGTTCCTGGCTTGAGAAAAAAATACTCCAAAACCACAAACCAAAGAAGTGACTGCAAGGGTTTGATGGCTGACCTCCTGGAACCAGCACCAGGACCATCAAATCTGAAGTAGCCCAACTCGGCAAGTTAGTAGAGGCTACAGGAGAATCGCTGCTGACTGCCGCTGGGCACCCTAAGAGACTGTTTATCAATGGTCAAAAGCTGCACCTGAGGCTGCTGGACCCATGAGTACAGATTGGTCACCCGAGAGCGACAATAGCCTTCACCAAAAGTTACTGCTGGACCCACTGTGGACAAAGACCGGTAGGCCAGCAGCAGCTGATCTTCTACTGCCTCAAAGAGGACTTCAAGGAACCCCGAACTCTGTGGCCAAAGTCACCCCACCTGTCACATGGACCGAAGAGTAACCGCAAGGACTCCCCTGTCAACTGCACGCCACCCAGAGCATCCTTTGAGCATTCTCCATCTCCTGCATACCCAGCATCAGGACAACTCCTTTAAATTATTTGGGCAGTGGTTCTTAAACTGCCAGTTGGGGACCCCATGGGGGTCTGCAACTGCTTAGAAAATGAAATAATAAAAACAGATTATAAATATGTATATAAATAAAGAAGCAACATTTCAAATTTCACATTTTAAAATGGTCTGTAAATGTGAAGGAGTTTGAAATTGGAGTCTAAAAATTCAGATTGATTTGAGGGAGCAGTACAAGGGCATCAAACAGAATATAGTATGGATGATAAGTGGCCTCAAATGAATTTAGAAAAGCTCCAAATTTCCAATTTGATTTGTTTATATGTGTTTGTCAATTAAATTAAATATTACATCATTTGTGCGTTTGTTTGACAAATGCTTATTTCTGTATTTCTTGTGTATTTTTTTCCAGTTTATATAATCAAAAATGCTTAGACTGGGTTTCTCTGCTTCCAGTAATGACTCAGTAGGGGGGTCACCATACTCAAACAATGATTCAGTGTCATCCCCAGGTTCCAGTAAAGATCAAGTAGTGGTCCACAGAAGTCAAATATTTAATAACCACTGCTTTAGGTAACTACATTATTTGGCTAAAGTTAACTATGTTTACCAATAACCTATTTATAAACCTTTTTGGAGCTATTATGAATACCCATGCCTGCCAGGTAGCCTGATATCATGTAAGCCTGTCCTGACCTTTCCCCAACTATGCTGCATTCTGGGAAATAAAGTCTTGATTGTAACATTCTCAGAAGTTGCTTAAATTTTGTCATGCAAAGTGCTCTTTGCTTAAAAGCCAGGATTGGTTAAAGGTGGTCCACCTTGACATGATCTCACTTGACAGCTATTAACATTGCCTGTGAAAACAACATATAAAAGATAATTAACCCTACAGTATTTCAAGTTGTTCAAGATTAGTGGTGAAATAATGTTGTAACAGCCACAGTTATGGCGCAAATGGTACCTTTAACTGCACCTGCACAGCCCCTGTGTCTTCGGGCCTTACCATGGTCACAGCCTTCAGGCATCTTGTAGTGGCAAAATTCATCTCTTGATTGCCATGGGTTGAGCACCTCACCACTTTCACCTTCTCTGGGACCCAGCAAAGTAAATCATGCCAGTGTAATACACAAATGTTCAAAGATAAAAAAAATCCTCACTGGAATGGGTTTTCATTTCTTACAGACCTCTGGGAGGAGGTGATTGTCTGCCAGCCTAGTGATCTGGAGCTGCTGGACTTGTCTCTCCAGCCACTTGCAATTGTGTGAAGAGTAGTGTGAGGCATTATTCCAGGGGTCAGTGACCAAAGCAAAATATTTTGGATGGGCTGATGTCCTTGAGCCCCAGTGAACTTGGCACTCTCCTAACAAATTCTCCTGTGAAACCTGCCACCTCTTGAGGGAGTTGGGCTAACTAGAGGTCTTGTTTGGCATGGCTTTGGTAGATGAGCTACATCCAGGAAAATGGTCCCTCTTGCCCTTGCAACTGATTCTTGCTCTAGGCAGGACTGTGGTTCACTTAAACCTTGGTTTCCTGACTTCCTCAAATATTCCTTACTCTTTTGTGATCTCTGGCAACAATGGGCATCAAGACAAGATCATACAAAACATAAGAAAACCAAGGTGTAAATTGTAAAATACGGCAGGTGATTTATACTAAAACTAATTGTGTTGGACCTTTCTTTATTTTCTGTATTTATCTATAAGCAGTCTGAGCAGCCATCTAGTGAGGTATCAAGGGCTTAAGACGTTGAGCTTGTCTCACACAGTACCTTCTCACATCAATGGACCTTCAGACCTGTGTGTTGAGTATTCTCTATTTCTTTTCCCCTTCTCCCATGTAGTCATTGTGACCTTGTTGTCTCACCGCAGAAATGTTCTTGGCCAGATGGAGGAGTGAAGTTTCTCATTGTTGGTGCAAGCCGGAACAAAAGACTAGTGCTTTTATCTTGAGGCTTCCTGCTTGGCTTAACATCAATCAGGGCGTGAAACTCAGGACAGCACCACCACTCCGCAAATGCACCTCCTGTTGCAGTGGTGGTTGGGGGATGAAGGCTCCTTAGATGGTAGAGGATCATTGGGGTCCAGGAACCCCTTCTGTTAGCTCCAGTAAGTCCCAGATAGCAGCATTGCTGAAACGACTTGGAGGCCATGCCACCTTTTGCCACCACTCTGCAAACGTGCATCCTGGTGTGCTGCTGGACCCAGTGGGTCACAAACCAAGACCTATCTCATTAATATTCATGAGGTAGGCCTATTTACGACCTACTGAAATCACAAACATTTAGTGATATCTAGACTATTGGTGTCCAGCTATGCTCTGACTGGCCAATTTAAATGGGATGGGTCAATCCTGATTAGCTATCTATTACATCAGGGATATGTGGGGGGACCCCTCATCACTTTGATTGGTTGGCTACAACATGGGCAACATGTAATGATGTAACATGGCTCCATGCCAGAACACTGGGCATGGAACCAGCTTGCTCTGAGGTTCTCTCATGCAGGGTTCTATGCATGACAGTTGATATATGCTGGCTGTTGGTTGAGGCTGTAATAAATACCTCCTACCACATATCTTCATCTGGTGTGGATTCACGTTATTACACTGGGATGAGTTGCAAAAGGATAGTGAATTGTGTTCTGTGATGTCTCTTTTGGAATGCATGACAGTTGATATATGCTGGCTGTTGGTTGAGGCTGTAATAAATACCTCCAACCACATATCTTCATCTGGTGTGGATTCACGTTATTACACAACATATTCTGGCAGCCATTACAGGACTTGGGACATTGTAATGGAAGCCTGTTTTTGAGGGTTACAAAAAAGAACATACATGAAGGGTGATAGGTTTTAATCACAATATAAATAATTTATTGGTGGGATTTTCTTTTTGTCATATAAATTATGGTTAGCCCTTTCGAAAGCTAAAATCAGGACAAATGTTCTATAAATTATCAGCCATCTCCTTCATCAATGCCAGAAAAAAGTCTTGGATGCTGCGTGAATCATTTATTTCCAAAACCAGAATTAGCCTACAAGTTAATTACCCTAGTGTTTTACCTCAGCTTAACAACAGTGTTATAATAAACAACTATCACACTAGCATTCCGTATTTACAGCAAAAGTGTGGCACACCTGGATGTCACCTCGACGGAATCAATTCTGTAAAACAAGGACTTTTCAACAGATACATTAATACAATGTGGGGTTCCTTTTTGTCATAGAAATTATGGTTAGTGCTGTCTGAAGCTAAAAACAGGACATATTTTCTATGAGTTCTCAAATGTCTTCCCCGTCCATGTCAGTAAAACATATTGACATGCAAAGTGAAACATGTACTTCCAAAACCAGCAGCAGTCTGTAGAGTAACTCCCTAGTGATCAACTTCAGCTTCCCACATAGTTCTAAAGAACAACTAGACTGCTAACATTTTGTGTTCAAGACAAAAGTGAGTTACTTCTCAACATCCGTTTGTTGGATTAGGAGCTATTGAACATTAAGCCTATCCTTGGGAGCAGGCTCAAGTAAATGAACATTGAGATGTTAATGCAAGGAAAAAAACAGTGTTAAAACTGTGCGGGGATGTATGGGCTTTTGGTAATTTAAGGAATAATGTCGGTAATGTTGTAGTTAGAGAGAAGCATCTGCATTGGCACAGAATCCCCTTTCCACATCTGTTTACTCACTCTATATATCTTCTCATTTGCTTAACAGCTGCCTAATTTTAAACTAGCAACCTTTTGCTAGACAAAGTATGTGGCCTGCGAGGGCTGGGCAACCTCACATGGTTGGGCGCTTGAGCTATTAGGAATATGATCAATTAAATCCCCAGAAATTCACTGAAAAAAAAAAGGTTAAATTGATGTTAAAGTATGGTTAGGCGCTAACACCATATCTTTTGGCAAAAACAAACAATTTTTTTTGAAAAAAATAGAAATTCACTGAAAAAAGCAGAGGTGGATGTGACATTGAGGTTGGGTGATGCAGTGAGACAATAATGATTAAGAAGAACAAAAAACACTAACATATGCCAGTTGTGGGTGGGTCAGGTACTTGTAGCCTTTGTCCACATAAAGCAGTCCTTGTGACCTCACATATTTCATTGCTCATTAGATTTCAAGAACATTGTTCAAATTACTAAGTACACTAGTCCCCCCAACAAAAGAAAGTAAAAAAAAGAAAGAAAAGTGTTAGTGGGGTGGGTGGGGAATGAGTGCATGCTGAGGGTTAGGTACGTATGTCTTGACTGATGTAGTGTTAGAGGTCATGGATGGTGCAAGGTGGAGGCACAGGTTATAGTTAGTTGACTAAACTGTGGCTGGTCTATTTAAGGAGTTCTAGAGTTTGTTTTAACATTAGTTCTTGTTTCATTTCAACATCTAGGTGTGGCGTCGCTTTGACCTTTGTTTTTTTTATTGAAAATATATATTATATGTATATGAAAGGAAAAAGGTTGCCCCTAGGCAGGACGCACTCGCAGGCAAGCAGGTCAAGATCAGGGAAAGTCTTGCGGTAAGCCACACCTCAGCCGTTTCCTGACGCGTTTCGGGCCTGACGCCCTTCCTAATAGGCAGACTGCAGCACAAATGATCAGCAAACAAAGCTCTCAGTATTTTCCCTCTCTTTTTATTGCACTCAGGTGAGTAAATAGCAAGGCATTATGGGACTGGAAGTCTCTACAATTTCGCCAAGGTGTGCTGCTGACCTCTCACACTGACACAGTTCTTTATATGCACGGATTCACCTCCAAGTCTCTTCCCCCAGTGCAAGCTCTATATATATATATCCAAGAAGTGCCTGAATGCATGAGAAGGCACTCAACAACGCTCTAGTGAAGATGCAGTCCTTTTTCCTGCTCCCCTTCAATTGTATTTCACCCAACGCATTTCAAGGATATAATCCCCTTCTTCTTGGGCAGCTCAACCCCCACATAGACAGCTCACATCTCGCTAGTTTTGGCATCTTTTATTTCCATTGTTGCCCCCGTGGGTGTATGCTTAATGCTTTCTATTTTCAGTGCATGATGGGACATTGAGTCCTCAATGTCAGCATAGTTGTTTACTTTGGTAAGTTTCATGTGTGGTTGTAATTTGTAGCATATTAAAATCCTGTAGTAGGTGGGGGTAGCCTAAACCAGGCTCAATTAGCATATCAGAGCGTTGTGCTGAAACAGTGTTGCATAGTTCAACACCACAGCCTCGTGCAATACGATGGGGCTCTTTCCCCACAGTCGGTGCCGCTGTGTATTTTTGTTTATCCAAGAAGTGCCCGAGAGAATGAGATAGGCTCTCGAAAATGTTCTAGTGAGAATGCAGTCCGTTTTCCTGCTCCCCTTCATTTGTATTTCAGCCAACGCGGTTCATATATATATATATATATATTATCTACTGGAGGTCGCCAGTAGATAGTTATAGTTAGGACCGTGTTTCCATAGGAAATCCGCAACATTCTATTTGGAATAACTTTGGCACCGGTTGACGAATCCTCGCGAAATTTTCAAAATAGGTGGGGCGCTCCGCTCCGCTCCTACCCTGAAAGTCTCGGGGGGATTCGTCAAGTGGGGGCTGAGAAAAAAGGGGGGTCCCAAAACGCGTTTTCCCCATGCAATTTTCCATAGGGACCTTTAGTCCAAGGTACAGCCCGAACGGCTGAACAGAATTACTTGAAAATTGGCAGAGAGGTAGTCCTCAGGTCAGGGATGTGCCTTTTGCAGGTCTGGTGTCAATCTGTTAAGTAGTTCCTGAGAAAATCAAAAGTAAAATCATATATATATGTGGGCGGAGCCTAACCACACATCTCATCCTGAGATCTGATTGGCTGTCAGCACTTCTTCCAAGAAGTGTTGGCAGCCATCTTGGGACCAATATACATGATAGCACCTCATTAAAAAGCATTGCAGTTAATAGAAGGTTTTAAGACTTTAGTTACATTATAAATCATTTGTTGATGGTACCATACTCATTTTAGGAATTGTGGTATGTTCTAAGGTGATTTCACCATGTGAAAAAGCCTTCTGCTGGGATATGATGATTGAGAGAAAAATATTTTCTCATGCTTTTCCCACAGAGGTTTGGAAGGTGATCTATAAGCTAAACTGAGAGCTTATTTTCTGTAAATTCACATTATCTTTCTCAGTCATGTGAGAATGAAGTCTGACATTCTCAGTAAAACATGTACATCCAACAAGGGCAGAGACTGTCAGTTGATTCCTTTGTGTTCTACTGCAGCTTCCCAGAGTGTTCCAAAGAACAACTAGAGCGCTAACAGTCCTACTTATGATAAACGTATGGCACACCTGAAGCCATCTTGCTTGGATTAAAGTGGTAACTCTTAAAACATTTAATTTTAAAAGGAACAAAATGAGGGGGTTCATTTTTCCATAAAAAGTATGATTAGTGCTGCAGAAAGAAAAATTAGGGCACATTTTGAGTGACTTCTCAAATCCTCTTCTATTTCATTAAAAAATTCTGACATGCAGACTGAAACATGCACTTTAAATACCAGCAGCAGTTTTCCCTGGTGAGCAGTAGCTTTACTACAGTGATCTAATGAGCAAAAAGAGTGCTAACATTCTGAATTTATGGCAAATGTGTGACACATCTGAATGCCTTTGGAATCAAAGTAAAAAACTGAAAGTATTTCCTACTGAGGAGACTGCAGTAAATGAGGAAATTAGGAAACTTCATAACAAATAAGTCTGCCAAGATGGCCACCAGAGACAAAAGAGCCCAAATGTAGCCCAAATATCACCCAGATGTAGCCCAAGTATAGCCCAATGACAGAATGTCCCAGAGTGTTCTTAAAAACAACTAGAGCGCTTACTGTCTTCATTATGACAAAAGTATGGCACACCTGAAGCCATCTTGATTGGAATAAACTGGTAACACTTAAAACATTTAATTTAAAAAGGAACACAATGAGGGGGTTCATTTTGCCATATAAATTCTGATTAATGCTGAAGAAAGAAAATGAGGGCACATTTTGAGTGACTTCTCAAATCCTCTTCTATTTCATTAAAAAATTCTGACATGCAGACTGAAACATGCACTTTTAATACCAGGAGCAGACTTCCATGGTGAACAGTAGTTTTACTACAGTGATCTAATGAGCAACTAGAGTGCTAACATTCAGAATTTATGGCAAATGTGTGACATATCTGAATACCTTCATGATGGAATCAAAGTAAAAAAATGAAAGCATTTCCTACTGAGGAGACTGCAGTACATGAGGAAATTAGGAAACTTCATAACAAATAAATCTCCCAAGATGGGCACCGGAGACAAAAGAGCCCAATGTAGCCCAAAATCACCCAGATGTAGCCCAAATATAGCCCAATGACAGAAGTGTGGAAAACACTTATTATTTTGTGTTTTTGCAGCGTTATATAGTGCAGACTTGTCAGGTATTGGAGTGCTTTACATGAGCATTGGTTACATCACACAAGAACAAATTCATTTTGGTTGTAGACATGGGGAGACTAAGTGATTTGACCAGAATCACAGAATGTCGAGCTGAAGCAGAAACTCCAACCTGGTTGCCCAGTTGCAAAGTCTGCAGTTCTGGAAGTAACACCACATCCTCTCCCCTAAGTGCAACATTTAATCAAGGGGTCAACTGGATAAAAAACATAAAGGTAACAAATAATTTAAAAGTGCTTTCTCGCTATTTGAAAACTCGGAAAATATGTCCTTATTTTAGTCTTTTAGAGCACTAACCATAATTTTGATGCCAATAAGACCCTCTCATATATGTAATTTCTAAAGGAAATGCTCTAGGTATTACAGTTTTGATTACATCAAGATGACGTCAGGCGTTCCACACTTTTGTAATAAATATAGAATGTTAGCAATCTAGTTGTTCATTAGGATACTGTTGAGAGGCAGAGGCCAGGGGCACGGACTCTGAAAATTGAAGGCAGGTAGGAGGGTGCAAAGGCAACAATTTAACCACACTGAGCAGGCAGGAAGGGCCGTGGCAGCACAACAGACTATGGAGGGCAGTGGAAAGGGGGGCAGGGGCAACAAACCAACAATACAGGACTTGCAAGAGAGGCTGTGGCAATGTAATAGACCATTGTGGGCAGAAGGAAGAGGCAATGGTAGTACAACCATACATGTCAACAGACCCGATTCAGCCAGGAAACGTCCAATGTTTTTAAGCTCAGATGGGCTTTATTTTATCTGTCTCCTGTCTACAATCTCCTCTTTTTCAATGTAACTCAAAGGGGAAAATCAATACCCCAGTTTTTTTCCAAAATCTCCCTCTTACCAAGTTCAAAATGTTCGCAAGTATGGTACATTGGATCATGGAAGGAAATGGGGTAGGGACATGGACTTGGATAACAGAGGACAGGAGGGACATGGAGAGGTGCACCAAACTGACCCTGCAGGGCAGGCATCAGGGTTTGCAGCAGCACAATACACCACACAGGGCATGCGGGACGGGAGTGCAGCACAACAATCCATAGAAAGCAAGAGGGAGGGGACAGGACCATGCACATGGACAACAGAGAACAGAGGGGCAAGAGGCAGGACCATAATGGACAGACAGGAGAGAAAGCTGCAGCGTAACAGACCATAAAGGGCAGGAGGGAAGGATCAGGGGCATTACAATGGAACAGACAAGCCGGGAGGGAGTAGGGGTCTGCACATGTAAACAGAGGGCTGGGGGCAAGGGGGCAGGGCAGGAGCAGCAAGATAGCCATGGAGGTCAGGCAGGATGGGCACTAGAAGCAAGACACACCATGAAGAGCAACAGTGAGACTGTGATGGCATACACACAGACCATGGAGGGAAGGTGGGAGGGGTTCAGGGGCAGCTAACTGACCACACAGGGAAGGTGGGAGGGGCCATGGCAGCACAGAAGACCATGCATGGCAAGTGGGAGGGTTAGTGGTAGCACAATGGCTATGATGGGCAAGAAGGAGGGTGCAGGGGCATGCACAAAGGACGATGGAGGATAGAAGGGAGGGTCAGGACCTGTGCACAGACAAGAAAGTTCAGGGGAAGGGGCCTCACAACAGACCGCACGGGGCAGGCAGGAGGAGCAGTTGCAGCACAACAGACCAGGGAGGGCAGAAGGGTGTGGCAGTACAATGGACCATGTAGGGCAGGAGGAAGAGGATAGGGGCATGGCATGTGGACAGGCAGGGTGGAGGTGGCAGGGACAGGTTACAGTCATCTGACAATGCTAGGCAGGTGGGAGGGGAGTGGCAGCTCAACAGAACACTCAGAGTAGATAGGAGTGGCAGGTCCATGGAACATGGTCGGCAAAAAGGATGGAGCAGGGGCATACACAAAGACATCGGAGGGCAGGGGGAAGGAGAATAGGGGCAGCAAGCTAAGCACAGAGTTTAAGCAGGAGGTCAATGATGGGGCATAGAATTGGGCAATGGAGGGCAGGAGGAGTGGACTGGTACATCATACTAAATTGAGGGCAGTGGCAGCACATCAGACCATGCATGGCAGGAGGGAGGAGGCTAGTCCATGGATTCACACAACAGAGGATAGGGAGGAGGGGGATGGGGCAGCAAGCTAACTGTTCAGAGAAGGCGGGTATTAGGAACTTTATTGTTTTTAAAACGTGTGTCTGTGCGAACTACTTAAAATATGAACAAGTATGCAGCATAATCTCACTTTTATTCACGAAGAAGAGGACGTTTGTGACTCCGGGCTCACTTGGCAGAAATACCCCCTGACCCTCCACCCCCTATCGCAAAATGTAATGCCCGTGAAAAGGGTAGGTGAACACAGTGTTATATAGTCCTGAGAGCACGACTGAAAATGAAAACTAGATATAGTGTATGGTATAAACTATGCACCAAAATGTGTGATATAAGATGAACCGGGCGTAAAATATAATATGCAATACATTGGCGCAGTGACAGATTCATTGGAGAGCGCGAGATAGCACAGGCACTAGCGCATGCTATGCGATATGCGCCTTGGAGTGTAATATGCACAGGGCAGTGTTGTGTAACCTAACTAGTCTCTAAAGTTGTAATATAAAATATGTGCTGGGGAGTGTAACGTTGCATATGCACTGTGACAAAGATATGGATCCCAGATTGTAATATGTATGGCATAGCACTGTGCGTTATAACATAGGCATCGAGGAAGGCACGTTAGATGGGGCAATATAACCCGTGCGAAGACAAGTGTGGCATGACATATTCACGGGGTGGTGTTACAGTGCACATGGGCTAGAGAGTGTCATAGCATATGCACTAGCTAGTGGAATACAACACTGAGGTGTGTGGCACTCAGCAGGCAATGGTGGGTGTAACACAGCATTGGGCTCTGCCAGGAGCGCGCTGTGGCTCTCAAGTGATGTTCGTCCCCTTTCCAGAGAGTAAAATAAAAAGTATTACACATCCGGCAGTGGATGTGTGTTTTATTAACCGTGAGGGGGGTTTCTTGCATATTTTTTGTCGAATTTTTGTCGAATCCCCTTTGAATGGCTTGGTGTGCATGTGTATTAAATGTGCCCGTCAATAGCTACCCATGTTTGTATAAATAAACGACAATGGTGTCTACCGGGATTAGGCACGGTAGGGCATCAGACATGTCAGAGCTTCACTAGTGGTGTAAATACATTCCACGTGGATTCATTGTATGCATAGTCGCCTTTTAATGAATATCACGCAAATCGTCATGGTGATAGGTACGTACGGTTTGTCCAGCATGTCCTAGGTGTGTCTATAAATATATATATTTTAGAAATAATAAAAAACAGTGGCCGGCCCTGGGGATTGGGGTCAAAAAAATATAATTAGGAGACAGGCCCTGGGGGATGGGGTCATCAGGGCCAATAAATTAGAATAAGAAGGGGAACCACACAGCCCCCCTTCTTAAAAAATTAAAATAAATAAAAGACTGGCATTGTGCTGGAGGCCACGCCCCCTCCTTGCAGCACTCTGCAAACGCGCCCCCTGGCAAGTTGTAAGTTGGGGAATTAATTCCTCTTCAATACTGAGGGTCCCTGAGGGCCAACTAGCCCAACAGGCATCTCCAGTTTGCACCAGGGAGCTGCGCTGCAGACAGGTGTTCTGAGGCCAAGCCCCTTTTTACACCTCTCTGCAACGCAGCTCTGTGGCGCTTACTGGAGGTACCTAGTGGCCTAGTTTGACCCTAGGGACCCTTAGGATTCAAGGGGACTTAATCTCTCAACTTAGAACAGCCACAGGGCGCGTTTACACAGTGGTGAAGGGAGGGAACGGGGCCTGAGGTGACGTGTGCAAACACGCACTATGGCACGTTTTAAATTGGGGATATAATTTTCCTTCAATACTGAGGGCCCCTGGGGGCTAACTAGCCCACCAAGTGCTTCCAGTAAGCGCCACTGAGCTGCATTGCAGAGAGGTGGTCCAGGCCGTGCCACTTTTTACACCTCTCTGCAACGCAGCTCTGTGGCACTTACTGGAGGTACCTAGTGGGCTAGTTGGACCCTAGGGACCCTCAGGATTCAAATGAACTTAATCTCCCAACTAAAAACGGACACAGGGCGTGTTTACACAGTGGTGAAGGGAGGGGACGGGGCCTGAGTTAACGTGTGCAAAAATGCCCTGTGGCCTGTTTTAAGAGGTAGTTTTAATACCCCTGCCCTATTATATACTAGGGGCTTACAGAGTAGGTCATGCTAATCACAGGGGGACCCCAACGCATAATGTTCCCTAGAGTATGTAGGTGTTTTCACTGTATTCTAAGTGTCTTTTAACATAGCACTGGCTCTAGGACTGGTTAGTCAGACTCAGTTACCACCAGTATCCGTCTGAAAAAGTTGAGGGTACAGGATGATTTTGCAACAAGGCTTCTTTCTGCTCTTCTTTTTGTTCTTTCTGCACGTTATCCTTCTTCCTGCACTTTTCTTCGTCTTTGAGGACTTCTGTTGCTTCTTTCTGCACTTCTTTTTTTTCTTTCTGTGCATTTTTTCTTCTTTCTTCACATGTCCTATCTCTGTAGGCATAGTTAGA
Organism: Triturus cristatus; assembly: GCF_964204655.1. Lineage (NCBI taxonomy): Eukaryota > Metazoa > Chordata > Amphibia > Caudata > Salamandridae > Triturus > Triturus cristatus. The sequence continues at coordinate 354,245,484 of NC_140595.1, forward strand.
AATTAGCATTTAAAAAACCTTTGAAATTCACAGAAAAAAACATAGGTTTCAGGCACGTTATAGTTAGGAATTAGCATTTAAAAAACCTCAGAAATTCACTGAAAAAACCATAGGTTTCAGGGGTGTTATAGTTAGCTGGACTTTTCACTTGTACAAAACCATTGAAATGCCCCCGTTATAGTTAGTTCAGCTAACTATAACTCGCGCGCCCGCAATGCACTGCTGATGACGTCACATATTACATCACTCATGACATGGTCAGTGACATCACTCATGACATCACTGATGACATCTCAAATGACATCACTGATGACATCATCCTTGTGATAGAGTGGCAGACCTCCTCTTACCCTAATATAACCTTTGATACACACATTCAAAAATAGAGACTAAACTTTTCAAAACAATGGACATACCAATACCAGTTACAAAAACCTCTTCAGTAATTCCACACATTCATCAACAGTCCTATACAGTCACTCATACATGTATTCACTCATCATATGTACTCATACACCTATACATCCTGTTACACAATGCCACTCATCCATAGAGTTACTCACACACATAGTCACTCATGCTAATAAAGAATCAAACATACATTTATTTGCATATACAGTTATACACACACCACCACACTTACTTCTACGGAAACTTACACATACTTAGTCTTTTAAACAATCACTTATAGAAACACATACTTATTCATACAGGAACTCTTTCAATCTCTCACTCTCACATATACTCACTTATATACCCCAATAGTCACATATACTAGTTTAAAACATATGTAGTTACTCATAAAGACACTATTGAGACAGTCATTCACTCACTAACACACTCATACACACACTCATCCACCCATACAGTCCTGCACACATGCTGTCTTCAACACATACAAAGAGTGAGTCACTCATTCATGCACCTATGCACTACGTAACACCCCCCACCGAACCATGCAGACACTCAGACTGATACTCAAAAAACCAACTAATAACCTATATAGACACCCATGTAGCTACTCACCAACCCATGCAGCCACTTATACACAAAGTGAGAGACTGATACAGATATTTACATATTTAAACATTACTCACTAAGCCATGTATTCACTATGATACACTTAATCAGTCAGTTACACAATCAATTTTTCAAAAACAAATCATCCATTTAGACACTTATATACCCATTTATTCTTCCATCGACCTTGAGATATACATATATAAAACATATTTAATTTTCAGAAAAACACACATTCACTGGATGATGTCATCAGTGATGTCATTTGAGATGTCATCAGTGATGTCATGAGTGATGTCACTGACCATGTCATGAGTGATGTAATATGTGACGTCATCAGCAGTGCATTGCGGGCGCGCGAGTTATAGTTAGCTGAACTAACTATAACGGGGGAATTTCAATGGTTTTGTACAAGTGAAAAGTCCAGCTAACTATAACACCCCTGAAACCTATGGTTTTTTAGTGAATTTCTGAGGTTTTTTAAATGCTAATTCCTAACTATAACGTGCCTGAAACCTATGGTTTTTTCTGTGAATATATATATATATATATACATACACACAGTGAGTAGTACACTTCGGGCAGATTTACTAAAATCTCACACGCAGCACGCAAAAAAGCTCTGCTATGTTGCATGAGAAGAGAGCAGGAGAGAGCTACATGTACAGAAATATGCCACTCTCCTCCCCTCTCCCTAGCGCTGGCACTGAAATTAGCTGCCAAGCACATGCACACATCTTTGCACCATAGTGCAAGGGTGTCTGCGTTCATCTAGAATAGGTTTTATACTGGAAGGTTAGCCTTCCAGCACAGAATACTAACCTCAGACTAACTTTAAACATTTTCCCACTCTGTATGTGTGCTGTACAGTGCAGCACACATACAAAGTTACCACTCATGGTACACCCCATTGGAGCCAAGTTATTGCAAAGCAGCACCATGTGCTGTTTTGCGCTACTTCTGTGTGTTTTTCAGCGCCCTGGAAAGTAAATTAGTAAAAAAAGATTTTGCATCAATTTGCTCCACGTTTGTGATGCAAACACAGCGTTAAATCTTAGTAAATAAACCCCAACATGTCTATAGTTTCACTAACAAGAACTATCATAGGTATATGTCCACACATGCGTGCATTATCACAGCATTAAAAGTATGACAACCTCGACACAAAAACTTAGTGTATGTAGGCCAAGAATCTTCTTCTCATGCACTCCCTTGGAATACAAAAAGTGAATAACACTTTCTGTTCCTAATTTAAGAAGCATAGTTATTGGCTTCTGAACATGAATCTTCACCTTTGAATTTTATTGACCTGCCTTGGTTTCAAACAAAGGCCCATATTCACGCAAAGGCTTCAGTAAGATTTACAAAGCCAAACAAGAGACTCTTCTCTTATTTGTAAAGAGAATTACATTTCAAGCTGGGAGACATTCCATGAGTGGAGCATGGGCATTCACGTTTGTTTTTGCAAAAATTGAAATCCTGAATTCACATCATGTTGCTGGATTATAAGCATATTTTTTCTAAAATTAAAATCAGCAGATGAATCCTGCTTTTCGAGCTAATGAGTCCTAAATTCAAATCATTGTGATAAACAGTGACGTTATTTTGCTAACATTTAAATCAGCAGATGAGGCTTGAATTAGGAGATGAAGAGTCCTGAATTAAAATCATCTTGTTAAATTGTAACTTTATTTTTCTAACATTAAAACCAGCAGATGAGACCTGTTTTTGCAGATGATGAATTCTGAATTCAAATCATCTTGTTAGTTTATGGCTTTATTTTCCTAACATTGAAATCAGCAGATGAGTCCTGATTTTGGAGACGATGAGTGCTGAATTCAAATCATCTTGTTCATTTGTAACTTTATTTTGATAACATTGAAATCAGCAGATGAGGCCTGATTTTGGAGAGGATGAGTCCTGAATTCAAATCATCTTGTTAATTTGTAGCTTTATATTCCTATCTTTGAAATCAGCAGGTGAGTCCTGATTTCGGAGCTGATGAGTCCTGAATTCAAATCATCCTGTTAATTTGTAGCTTTATTCTCCTAACTTTGAAATCAGTAGGTGAGTCCTGATTTCGGAGCTAATGAGTCCTGAATTCAAATCATCCTGTTAATTTGTAGCTTTATTCTCCTAACTTTGAAATCAGCAGGTGAGTCCTGATTTCGGAGCTGATGAGTCCTGAATTCAAATCATCCTGTTAATTTGTAGCTTTATTCTCCTAACTTTGATATCAGCAGATGAGTCCTGATTTTGGAGATGATGAGTCCTGAATTCAAATCATCTTTTTCATTTGTAAGTTTATTTTGCTAACATTGAAATCAGCAGATGCGTCCTGATTTTGAAGATGATGAGTCCTGAATTCAAATCATCTTGTTAATTTGTAGCTTTATATTCCTAACTTTGAAATCAGCAGATGAGTCCTGATTTTGGAGATGATGAGTCCTGAATTCAAATCATCTTTTTCATTTGTAAGTTTATTTTGCTAACATTGAAATCAGCAGATGCGTCCTGATTTTGAAGATGATGAGTCCTGAATTCAAATCATCTTGTTAATTTGTAGCTTTATATTCCTAACTTTGGAATCAGCAGATGAGTCCTGATTTTGGAGATGATGAGTCGTGAATTCAAACCATCGTGTTAATTTGTAGCTTTATATTCCTAACTTTGAAATCAGCAGATGAGTCCTGATTTTGGAGATGATGAGTCCTGAATTCAAATGATCCTGTTAATTTTTAACTTTATATTCCTAACTTTGAAATCAGCATATGAGTCCTGATTATGGAGATGAGTCTTGAATTTAAATCATCTTGTTAATTTGTAGCATTATATTCCTAACTTTGAAATCAGCATATGAGTCCTGATTTTGGAGATGATGAGTCCTGAATTCAAATCATCCTGTTAATTTGTAGCTTTATGTTCCTAACTTTGAAATCAGCAGATGAGTCCTGATTTTGGAGATGATGAGTCCCGAATTCAAATCATCCTGTTAATTTGTAGCTTTATATTCCTAACTTTGAAATCAGCAGATGAGTCCTGATTTTGGAGATGAGTCTTGAATTTAAATCATCTTGTTAATTTGTAGCATTATATTCCTAACTTTAAAATCAGCAGATGAGTCCTGATTTTGGAGATGATGAGTCCTGAATTCAGATCATCCTGGTAATTTATACCTTTATATCCCTAACTTTGAAATCAGCAGATGAGTCCTGATTTTGGAGATGATGAGTCCTGAATTCAAATCATCTTCTCCTTTTGTAGCTTTATTTTGCTAACATTGAAATCAGCAGATGAGTCCTGATTTTGGAGATGATCAGTCCTGAATTCAAAGCATCTTGTTAATTTGTAGCTTTATATTCCTAACTTTGAAATCAGCAGATGAGTCCTGATTTTGGAGAAGATGAGTCCTGAATTCAAATCATCCTGTTAATTTGTAGCTATATATAGATAACTTTGAAATCAGCAGATGAGTCCTGATTTTGGAGATGATGAGTCCTGATTTCAAACCATCGTGTTAATTTGTAACTTTATTTTTGCTAACATTGAAATCAGCAGATGAGTCCTGATATTGGAGATGATGAGTCCTGAATTCAGATCATCTTCTTAATTTGTAGCTTTATATTCCTAACTTTGAAATCAGCAGATGAGTCATGATTTTCGGGATGATGAATCCTGAATTCAAATCATCTTGTTCATTTGTAAGTTTATTTTGCTAACATTGAAATCAGCAGATGAGTCCTGATTTTGAAGATGAGTCCTGAATTCATATCATCTTGTTAATTTGTAGCTTTATATTCCTAACTTTGAAATCAGCAGATGAATCCTGATTTTAGAGATGATGAGTCCTGAATTCAAATCATCCTGTTAATTTGTAGATTTATATTCCTAACTGTGAAATCAGCAGATGAATCCTGATTTTAGAGATGATGAGTCCTGAATTCAAATCATCCTGTTAATTTGTAGATTTATATTCCTAACTGTGAAATCAGCAGATGAGTCCTGATTTTGAGATGAGTCCTGAATTCAAATCATCCTGTTAATTTGCAGCTTTACATTCCTAACTTTGAAATCAGCAGATGAGTCCTGATTTTGGAGATGATGAGTCCTGAATTCAAATCATCTTGTTCATTTATAACTTTATTTTGATAAGCTTGAAATCAGCAGATGAGGCCTGATTTTGGAGAGGATGAGTCCTGAATTCAAATCATCTTGTTAATTTGTAGCTTTATATTCCTAACTTTAAAAGCAGCAGATTAGTCCTGATTTTGGAGATGATGAGTCCTGAATTCAAATCATCCTGTTAATTTGTAGCTTTATATTCCTAACTTTGAAATCAGCAGATGAGTCCTGATTTTGGAGAGGATGAGTCCTGAATTCAAATCATCTTGTTAATTTGTACCTTTATATTCCTAACTTTAAAATCAGCAGATAAGACCTGATTTTAGAGATGATGAGTCCTGAATTCAGATCATCCTGTTAATTTATAACGTTATATCCCTAACTTTGAAATCAGCGGATGAGTCCTGATTTTGGAGATTATGAGTCCTGAATTCAAATCATCTTCTCCATTTGTAGCTTGATTTTGCTAACATTGAAATCAGCAGATGAGTCCTGATTTTGGAGATGATGAGTCCTGAACTCAAATCATCTTGTTAATTTGCAGCTTTATATGCCTAACTTTGAAATCAGCAGATGAGTCCTGATTTTGAAGATGATGAGTCCTGAATTCAAATCCTCTTTTTAATGTGTAGCTTTATCAACCTACCATTGAAATCAGCAGATGAGTCCTGATTTTGGAGATGATGAGTCCTGAATTCAAATCATCCTGTTAATTTGTAGCTTTATATTCCTAACTTTTAAATCAGCAGATGAGTCCTGATTTTGGAGATGATGAGTTCTGAATTCAAATCCTCTTGTTCATTTGTAAGTTTATTTTGCTAACATTGAAATCAGCAGATGAGTCCTGATTATGGAGATGATGAGTCCTGAATTCAAATCATCTTGTTAATTTGTAGCTATATATACATAACTTTGAAATCAACAGATGAGCCCTGATTTTGGAGATGATGAGTCCTGAATTCAAATCATCTTCTTAATTTATAGCTTTATATTCCTAACTTTGAAATCAGCAGATGAGTCCTGATTTTGGAGATGATGAGTTCTGAATTCAAATCATCTTCTTAATTTATAGCTTTATATTCCTAACTTTGAAATCAGCAGATGAGTCCTGATTTTGGAGATGATGAGTCCTGAATTCAAATCATCCTGTTAATTTGTAGCTTTATATTCCTAACTTTGAAATCAGCAGATGAGTCCTGATTTTGGAGAGGATGAGTCCTGAATTCAAATCATCTTGTTAATTTGTACCTTTATATTCCTACTTTAAAATCAGCATATGAGACCTGATTTTGGAGATGATGAGTCCTGAATTCAGATTCTCCTGTTAACTTATAACTTTATATCCCTAACTTTGAAATCAGCACATAAGTCCTGATTTTGGAGATGATGAGTCCTGAATTAAAATCATCTTGTTAATTTGTAGCATTATATTCCTAACATTGAAATCAGCACATGAGTCCTGATTTTGGAGATGATGTGTCCTGAATTCAAATCATCCTGTTAATTTGTAGCTTTATATTCCTAACTTTGAAATCAGCATATGAGACCTGATTTTGGAGATGATGAGTCCTGAATTCAGATCATCCTGTTAACTTATAACTTTATATCCCTAACTTTGAAATCAGCACATAAGTCCTGATTTTGGAGATGATGAGTCCTGAATTAAAATCATCTTGTTAATTTGTAGCATTATATTCCTAACTTTGAAATCAGCAGATGAGTCCTGATTTTGGAGATGATGAGTCCTGAATACAAATCATCCTGTTAATTTGTAGCTTTATATTCCTAACTTTGAAATCAGCAGATGAGTCCTGATTTTGGAGACGATGAGTCCTGAATTCAAATCATCTTGTTCATTTTTAACTTTATTTTGATAAGCTTGAAATCAGCAGATGAGGCCTGATTTTGGAGAGGATGAGTCCTGAATTCAAATCATCTTGTTAATTTGTAGCTTTATATTTCTAACTTTGAAATCAGCAGGTGAGTCCTGATTTCGGAGCTGATGAGTCCTGAATTCAAATCATCCTGTTAATTTGTAGCTTTATTCTCCTAACTTTGAAATCAGCAGGTGAGTCCTGATTTCGGAGCTGGTGAGTCCTGAATTCAGATCATCGTGTTAATTTGTAGCTTTATTCTCCTAACTTTGAAATCAGAAGGTGAGTCCTGATTTCGGAGCTGGTGAGTCCTGAATTCAGATCATCGTGTTAATGTGTAGCTTTATTCTCTTAACTTTGAAATCAGCAGGTGAGTCCTGATTTAGGAGCTGGTGAGTCCTGAATTCAGATCATCGTGTTAATGTGTAGCTTTATTCTCCTAACTTTGAAATCAGCAGGTGAGTCCTGATTTCGGAGCTGGTGAGTCCTGAATTCAGATCATCGTGTTAATGTGTAGCTTTATTCTCCTAACTTTGAAATCAGCAGGTGAGTCCTGATTTCGGAGCTGGTGAGTCCTGAATTCAGATCATCGTGTTAATTTGTAGCTTTATTCTCTTAACTTTGAAATCAGCAGGTGAGTCCTGATTTAGGAGCTGGTGAGTCCTGAATTCAGATCATCGTGTTAATTTGTAGCTTTATTCTCCTAACTTTGAAATCAGCAGGTGAGTCCTGATTTCGGAGCTGGTGAGTCCTGAATTCAGATCATCGTGTTAATTTGTAGCTTTATTCTCCTAACTTTGAAATCAGCAGGTGAGTCCTGATTTCGGAGGTGGTGAGTCCTGAATTCAGACCATCGTGTTAATTTCTAGCTTCATATTCCTAACATCGAAATCAGCACATGAGCCCTGATTTTGGAGATGATGAGTCCTGAATTCAAATCATCTTGTTAGTTTATGGCTTTGTTTTCCTAACATTGAAATCAGCAGATGAGTCCTGATTTTGGAGACAATGAGTCCTGTATTCAAATCATCTTGTTCATTTGTAACTTTATTTTGCTAACATTGAAATCAGCAGATGAGGCCTGATTTTGGAGAGGATGAGTCCTGAATTCAAATCATCCTGTTAATTTGTAGCTTAATTCGCCTAACTTTGAAATCAGCAGGTGAGTCCTGATTTCGGAGCTGATGAGTCCTGAATTCAAATCATCCTGTTAATTTGTAGCTTTATTCGCCTAACTTTGAAATCAGCAGGTGAGTCCTGATTTCGGAGCTGATGAGTCCTGAATTCAAATCATCTTGTTAATTTGTAGCTAAATTCGCCTAACTTTGAAATCAGCAGGTGAGTCCTGATGTCGGAGCTGATGAGTCCTGAATTCAAATCATCTTGTTAATTTGTAGCTTTATTCGCCTAACTTTGAAATCAGCAGGTGAGTCCTGATTTCGGAGCTGATGAGTCCTGAATTCAGATCATCGTGTTATTTGTAGCTTCATTCTCCTAACTTTGAAATCAGCACATGAGTCCTGATTTTGGAGATGATGAGTCCTGAATTTAAATCATCTTGTTAGTTTATGACTTTGTTTTCCTAACATTTAAATCAGCAGATGAGGCCTGATTTTGGAGAGGATGAGTCCTGAATTCAAATCATCTTGTTCATTTGTAGCTTTATATTCCTAACTTTGAAATCAGCAGGTGAGTCCTGATTTCGGAGCTGATGAGTCCTGAATTCAAATCATCCTGTTAATTTGTAGCTTTATTCGCCTAACTTTGAAATCAGCAGGTGAGACCTGATTTCGGAGCTGATGAGTCCTGAATTCAAATCATCTTGTTAATTTGTAGCTTTATTCGCCTAACTTTGAAATCAGCAGGTGAGTCCTAATTTCGGAGCTGATGAGTCCTGAAATCAGATCATCGTGTTAATTTGTAGCTTTATTCTCCTAACTTTGAAATCAGCAGGTGAGTCCTGATTTTGGAGGTGATGAGTCCTGTATTCAAATCATCCTGTTAATTTGTAGCTTTATTCTCCTAACTTTCAAATCAGCAGGTGAGTCCTGATTTCGGAGCTGTTGAGTCCTGAATTCAAATCATCTTTTTAATTTGTAGCTTTATCAACCTACCTTTGAAATCAGCAGATGAGTCCTGATTTTGGAGATGATGAGTCCTGAATTCAAATCATCCTGTTAATTTGTAGCTTTATATTCCTAACTTTGAAATCTGCAGATGAGTCCTGATTTTGGAGATGATGAGTTCTGAATTCAAATTCTCTTGTTCATTTGTAAGTTTATTTTGCTAACATTGAAATCAGCAGATGAGTCTTGATTATGGAGATGATGAGTCCTGAATTCAAATCATCTTGTTAACTTGTAGCTATATATACATAACTTTGAAATCAGCAGATGAGTCCTGATTTTGGAGATGATGAGTCCTGAATTCAAGTCATCGTGTTAATTTGTAACTTTATTTTTGCTAACATTGAATCAGCAGATGAGTCTTGATTATGGAGATGATGAGTCCTGAATTCAAATCATCCTGTTAATTTGTAGCTTTATATTCCTAACTTTGAAATCAGCAGATGAGTCCTGATTTTGGAGGGGATGAGTCCTGAATTAAATCATCTTGTTAATTTGTACCTTTATATTCCTACTTTAAAATCAGCATATGAGACCTGATTTTGGAGATGATGAGTCCTGAATTCAGATCATCCTGTTAACTTATAACTTTATATACCTAACTTTGAAATCGGCACATAAGTCCTGATTTTGGAGATGATGAGTCCTGAATTAAAATCATCTTGTTAATTTGTAGCATTATATTCCTAACTTTGAAATCAGCAAATGAGTCCTGATTTTGGAGATGATGAGTCCTGAATTCAAATCATCCTGTTAATTTGTAGCTTTATATTCCTAACTTTGAAATCAGCAGATGAGTCCTGATTTTGGAGACGATGAGTCCTGAATTCAAATCATCTTGTTCATTTATAACTTTATTTTGATAAGCTTGAAATCAGCAGATGAGGCCTGATTTTGGAGAGGATGAGTCCTGAATTCAAATCATCTTGTTAATTTGTAACTTTATATTTCTAACTTTGAAATCAGCAGGTGAGTCCTGATTTCGGAGCTGATGAGTCCTGAATTCAAATCATCCTGTTAATTTGTAGCTTTATTCGCCTAACTTTGAAATCAGCAGGTGAGTCCTGATTTCGGAGCTGATGAGTCCTGAATTTAAATCATCCTGTTAATTTGTAGCTTTATTCGCCTAACTTTGAAATCAGCAGGTGAGTCCTGATTTCGGAGCTGATGAGTCTTGAATTCAAATCATCCTGTTAATTTGTAGCTTTATTCGCCTAAATTTGAAATCAGCAGGTGAGTCCTGATTTCGGAGCTGATGAGTCCTGAATTCAAATCATCTTGTTAATTTGTAGCTAAATTCGCCTAACTTTGAAATCAGCAGGTGAGTCCTGATTTCGGAGCTGATGAGTCCTAAATTCAAATCATCTTGTTAATTTGTAGCTATATTCGCCTAACTTTGAAATCAGCAGGTGAGTCCTGATTTCGGAGCTGATGAGTCCTGAATTCAGATCATCGTGTTAATTTGTAGCTTCATTCTCCTAACTTTGAAATCAGCACATGAGTCCTGATTTTGGAGATGAGGAGTCCTGAATTTAAATCATCTTGTTAGTTTATGGCTTTATTTTCCTAACTTTTAAATCAGCAGATGAGTCCTGATTTTCGAGACGATGAGCCCTGAATTTAAATCATCTTGTTCATTTGTAACTTTATTTTGATTACATTGAAATCAGCAGATGAGGCCTGATTTTGGAGAGGATGAGTCCTGAATTCAAATCATCGTGTTAATTTGTAGCTTTATTCTCCTAACTTTGAAATCAGCAGGTGAGTCCTGATTTCGGAGCTGATGAGTCCTGTATTCAAATCATCCTGTTAATTTGTAGCTTTATTCTCCTAACTTTGAAATCAGCAGGTGAGTCCTGATTTCGGAGCTGTTGAGTCCTGAATTCAAATCATCTTTTTAATTTGTAGCTTTATCAACCTACCTTTGAAATCAGCAGATGAGTCCTGATTTTGGAGATGATGAGTCTTGAATTCAAATCATCCTGTTAATTTGTAGCTTTATATTCCTAACTTTGAAATCAGCAGATGAGTCCTGATTTTGGAGATGATGAGTTCTGAATTCAAATCCTCTTGTTCATTTGTAAGTTTATTTTGCTAACATTGAAATCAGCAGATGAGTCCTGATTATGGAGATGATGAGTCCTGAATTCAAATCATCTTGTTAACTTGTAGCTATATATACATAACTTTGAAATCAGCATATGAGACCTGATTTTGGAGATGATGAGTCCTGAATTCAGATCATCCTGTTAACTTATAACTTTATATACCTAACTTTGAAATCGGCACATAAGTCCTGATTTTGGAGATGATGAGTCCTGAATTAAAATCATCTTGTTAATTTGTAGCATTATATTCCTAACTTTGAAATCAGCAGATGAGTCCTGATTTTGGAGATGATGAGTCCTGAATTCAAATCATCCTGTTAATTTGTAGCTTTATATTCCTAACTTTGAAATCAGCAGATGAGTCCTGATTTTGGAGACGATGAGTCCTGAATTCAAATCATCTTGTTCATATATAACTTTATTTTGATAAGCTTGAAATCAGCAGATGAGGCTTGATTTTGGAGAGGATGAGTCCTGAATTCAAATCATCTTGTTAATTTGTAACTTTATATTTCTAACTTTGAAATCAGCAGGTGAGTCCTGATTTCGGAGCTGATGAGTCCTGAATTCAAATCATCCTGTTAATTTGTAGCTTTATTCGCCTAACTTTGAAATCAGCAGGTGAGTCCTGATTTCAGAGCTGATGAGTCCTGAATTCAAATCATCCTGTTAATTTGTAGCTTTATTCTCCTAACTTTGAAATCAGCAGGTGAGTCCTGATTTCGGAGCTGATGAGTCCTGAATTTAAATCATCCTGTTAATTTGTAGCTTTATTCGCCTAACTTTGAAATCAGCAGGTGAGTCCTGATTTCGGAGCTGATGAGTCCTGAATTCAAATCATCCTGTTAATTTGTAGCTTTATTCGCCTAAATTTGAAATCAGCAGGTGAGTCCTGATTTCGGAGCTGATGAGTCCTGAATTCAAATCATCTTGTTAATTTGTAGCTAAATTCGCCTAACTTTGAAATCAGCAGGTGAGTCCTGATTTTGGAGCTGGTGAGTCCTGAAATCAGATCATCGTGTTAATTTGTAGCTTTATTCTCCTAACTTTGAAATCAGCAGGTGAGTCCTGATTTCGGAGCTGATGAGTCCTGTATTCAAATCATCCTGTTAATTTGTAGCTTTATTCTCCTAACTTTGAAATCAGCAGGTGAGTCCTGATTTCGGAGCTGTTGAGTCCTGAATTCAAATCATCTTTTTGATTTGTAGCTTTATCAACCTACCTTTGAAATCAGCAGATGAGTCCTGATTTTGGAGATGATGAGTCTTGAATTCAAATCATCCTGTTAATTTGTGGCTTTATATTCCTAACTTTGAAATCAGCAGATGAGTCCTGATTTTGGAGATGATGAGTTCTGAATTCAAATCCTCTTGTTCATTTGTAAGTTTATTTTGCTAACATTGAAATCAGCAGATGAGTCCTGATTATGGAGATGATGAGTCCTGAATTCAAATCATCTTGTTAATTTGTAGCTATATATACATAACTTTGAAATCAGCAGATGAGTCCTGATTTTGGAGATGATGAGTCCTGAATTCAAGTCATCGTGTTAATTTGTACCTTTATATTCCTACTTTAAAATCAGCATATGAGACCTGATTTTGGAGATGATGAGTCCTGAATTCAAACCATCTTCTTAATTTATAGCTTTATATTCCTAACTTTGAAATCAGCAGATGAGTCCTGATTTTGGAGATGATGAGTCCTGAATTCAAATCATCCTGTTAATTTGTAGCTTTATATTCCTAACTTTGAAATCAGCAGATGAGTCCTGATTTTGGAGACGATGAGTCCTGAATTCAAATCATCTTGTTCATATATAACTTTATTTTGATAAGCTTGAAATCAGCAGATGAGGCCTGATTTTGGAGAGGATGAGTCCTGAATTCAAATCATCTTGTTAATTTGTAACTTTATATTTCTAACTTTGAAATCAGCAGGTGAGTCCTGATTTCGGAGCTGATGAGTCCTGAATTCAAATCATCCTGTTAATTTGTAGCTTTATTCGCCTAACTTTGAAATCAGCAGGTGAGTCCTGATTTCAAAGCTGATGAGTCCTGAATTCAAATCATCCTGTTAATTTGTAGCTTTATTCTCCTAACTTTGAAATCAGCAGGTGAGTCCTGATTTCGGAGCTGATGAGTCCTGAATTTAAATCATCCTGTTAATTTGTAGCTTTATTCGCCTAACTTTGAAATCAGCAGGTGAGTCCTGATTTCGGAGCTGATGAGTCCTGAATTCAAATCATCCTGTTAATTTGTAGCTTTATTCGCCTAAATTTGAAATCAGCAGGTGAGTCCTGATTTCGGAGCTGATGAGTCCTGAATTCAAATCATCTTGTTAATTTGTAGCTAAATTCGCCTAACTTTGAAATCAGCAGGTGAGTCCTGATTTCGGAGCTGGTGAGTCCTGAAATCAGATCATCGTGTTAATTTGTAGCTTTATTCTCCTAACTTTGAAATCAGCAGGTGAGTCCTGATTTCGGAGCTGATGAGTCCTGTATTCAAATCATCCTGTTAATTTGTAGCTTTATTCTCCTAACTTTGAAATCAGCAGGTGAGTCCTGATTTCGGAGCTGTTGAGTCCTGAATTCAAATCATCTTTTTAATTTGTAGCTTTATCAACCTACCTTTGAAATCAGCAGATGAGTCCTGATTTTGGAGATGAAGAGTCTTGAATTCAAATCATCCTGTTAATTTGTGGCTTTATATTCCTAACTTTGAAATCAGCAGATGAGTCCTGATTTTGGAGATGATGAGTTCTGAATTCAAATCCTCTTGTTCATTTGTAAGTTTATTTTGCTAACATTGAAATCAGCAGATGAGTCCTGATTATGGAGATGATGAGTCCTGAATTCAAATCATCTTGTTAATTTGTAGCTATATATACATAACTTTGAAATCAGCAGATGAGTCCTGATTTTGGAGATGATGAGTCCTGAATTCAAGTCATCGTGTTAATTTGTACCTTTATATTCCTACTTTAAAATCAGCATATGAGACCTGATTTTGGAGATGATGAGTCCTGAATTCAAACCATCTTCTTAATTTATAGCTTTATATTCCTAACTTTGAAATCAGCAGATGAGTCCTGATTTTGGAGATGATTAGTCCTGAATTCAAATCATCCTGTTAATTTGTAGCTTTATATTCCTAACTTTGAAATCAGCAGATGAGTCCTGATTTTGTAGGGGATGAGTCCTGAATTTAAATCATCTTGTTAATTTGTACCTTTATATTCCTACTTTAAAATCAGCATATGTGGAGGGCATATACTCGACCCTTTTTTTACGAACATTCCGAATGTTCTACTTAGCGCCCCTACACCTATGGCCTGGACAGACCATTTCTTGGTACAAGGTCATATCACTTTATCGTCCCCTGTGTTCGAACCTTCTTCTCTAAGCGTTTTTAAACGCCCCTGGAAGAAGCTGCAATCAGAGGAATTTCAGCAGTTCCTCTCGACACACCGTGCTGCCTTTTCTACTGACATTACCTGTAGCTATGATAATTTTTGTGAATGGCTTACGTCAGCTCTTGACTCTTTCATACCTGCCAGGTGGACTAAAATTAGATCTAGTCCCTCGAGCCCCTGGTACACGGACTCACTTAGAATCCTCAAATCCGCCTGTAAAAAAGCGGAGCGTGCCTGGCGCAAAAGGTATGATGTTGAGCTCAAAAAAGCTTACAGATCTTGCACGAGGCATTACCATCAGGCTATTTGTAAAGCTAGAGCCGCCTACTATGCGACGGAAATTAAAAATAGCCCAAATCCGACGAAGATCATTTTTCAAATCTGTAAGGAGCTGACTAGTAAACAGATTGCGACTTCTGTCAAAGCTACATTGAACCAATGTGAAAAAATAGCCACCTTTTTTATAGATAAAGTTGAGACAATTTACAGATCTTTTTCCCAAAATTCTCGGGCTCTATGCCCGCCAAGTACCAAGCCTCCTACCGTCCCACAACTTCTCTCCATTCGTGGCCCCAACTTAGAGGAGTTTAAAGTACTAACTAGGAAAGTCAGGTCAGGTTCGCCTACGGACCCTTTGCGCCCAATACAATTTCAAGAGCTCGAGGAGTACTGTTACCCGGCGATCCTTGATCTCATTAACCTATCCTTTGAAACAGGAAGTGTTCCGGTCAAATGGAAACAGGCAACCGTTGTACCTATTCTGAAAAAACCTTCCTTGGACCCCTCTCTTCCTGAGAGTTACCGTCCCATTTCTCTCCTCCCCTGGATCTCCAAGCTAGCGGAATCTCATGCCAACCATGTTTTGTCTTCCTATTTGTTGGAAGCTAACATTCTCGACCCCTCTCAAAACGGGTTTCGAGCACATCATAGCACTGAGACCGCTCTCCTTGCGGTAGTGGAACAAATTAGAAAGCTGCTTGACAGAGACCAAACGGTAGCGCTGATCCTATTAGATCTCAGCGCTGCCTTTGATACCGTCTCTCATGCCATCCTTCTTCAGCGGCTTTCTGAGGCGGGGGTCGGCTTGACTGCACTTGATTGGTTCCGGTCGTTTCTTACCGACCGATCCTTTCAGGTGTCTACACCGCCTTTTGTTTCCACCTCCCGTTCCATACTGCAAGGCGTCCCTCAGGGGTCGGCCCTCAGCCCGACTTTGTTTAATTTATACGTCCAACCACTGGCAGAGGTCGCCCAGAGACACGGTCTGACCATGGTGTCGTACGCCGACGACACCCAGTTAGTGGTGGCACTGAATGGTGAGTCCGCTTTGGACGCTGCTGCCTTTCAGGTCGCTCTGCGAGGGATCATGGAATGGATGTCTGATAACAAGTTGCAGCTAAATGCCTCAAAAACCGAGGTCTTAATCTTTGGAAAAAACACAGACCTCTGGGGCAACCAGTGGTGGCCTCCGGAGCTTGGCCCTGCCCCGACGCCCGCTGAGGAAGTCAGGAATCTTGGGGTGTGGTTTGACAATAAGTTGTCCTATATTCCCCACACCAAAAGACTGGCCGGGACCTGCTTTGCCACCTTACAGTGTCTTAGACCTATTTTTAAATTTTTTGACCCCATAACCAGGCAAATCATAGTTCAGGCTATGGTTCTGAGTAGATTGGACTATGCTAGTTCACTTCTACTGGGACTGAACAAAGCTGACCTTCTCCGCCTTCAGCGTATCCAAAACGCGGCGGCCAGGATGCTGGTCGGCTTGCCGCGCTCCTGTTCCGCCCGTCAAACCATCCAAAATTTGCATTGGCTCCCGGTGGAACAGAGGATCAAATTTAAGGCACTTTGCATCTCTTTTAAAATCCTAAAGTTGTCTACTCCTCCTATTCTTGCCCAGACTATATCCCCTTATCTCCCTAACAGAGCTCTTCGCTCTGCAGGATCAAATCTGGCAGTTGTTCCCCGCTTCAAAAGAGCTAGAATGGGTGGACGCTCTTTTTCGGTGTTGGCTGCCTCACTCTGGAACACCCTCCCCCTTCGCTTCGTTCTATCACCAACCTTCTTCCTTTCAGGAAATGTCTGAAAACTTTTCTGTTTGCCACGATTTAGTTCCTTCAGCGTATCCTGATTAGTATTCTTTCTCTGTTATGTTTTACCGTCTCCTTAGCGCCAGGACGCCACTTTGCTGCGGCATCTGTGCGCTATACAAAAAAATTATAACATAACATAACATAACATATGAGACCTGATTTTGGAGATGGTGAGTTTGAATTCAGATCATCCTGTTAACTTATAACTTTATATACCTAACTTTGAAATCAGCAGATGAGTCCTGATTTTGGAGATGATGAGTCCTGAATTAAAATCATCTTGTTAATTTTTAGCATTATATTCCTAACTTTGAAATCAGCAGATGAGTCCTGATTTTGGAGATGATGAGTCCTGAATTCAAATCATCCTGTTAAGTTGTAGCTTTATATTCCTAACTTTGAAATCAGCAGATAAGTCCTGATTTTGGAGACGATGAGTCCTGAATTCAAATCATCTTGTTCATTTATAACTTTATTTTGATACGCTTGAAATCAGCAGATGAGGCCTGATTTTGGAGAGGATGAGTCCTGAATTCAAATCATCCTGTTAATTTGTAGCTTTATCCTCCTAACTTTGAAATCAGCAGGTGAGTCCTGATTTCGGAGCTGGTGAGTCCTGAATTCAGATCATCGTGTTAATTTGTAGCTTTATTCTCCTAACTTTGAAATCAGCAGGTGAGTCCTGATTTCGGAGCTGGTGAGTCCTGAATTCAGATCATCGTGTTAATTTGTAGCTTTATTCTCTTAACTTTGAAATCAGCAGGTGAGTCCTGATTTAGGAGCTGGTGAGTCCTGAATTCAGATCATCGTGTTAATTTGTAGCTTTATTCTCCTAACTTTGAAATCAGCAGGTGAGTCCTGATTTTGGAGCTGGTGAGTCCTGAATTCAGATCATCGAGTTAATTTGTAGCTTTATTCTCCTAACTTTGAAATCAGCAGGTGAGTCCTGATTTCGGAGGTGGTGAGTCCTGAATTCAGACCATCGTGTTAATTTGTAGCTTCATATTCCTAACATCGAAATCAGCACATGAGTCCTGATTTTGGAGATGATGAGTCCTGAATTCAAATCATCTTGTTAGTTTATGGCTTTGTTTTCCTAACATTGAAATCAGCAGATGAGTCCTGATTTTGGAGACGATGAGTCCTGTATTCAAATCATCTTGTTCATTTGTAACTTTATTTTGCTAACATTGAAATCAGCAGATGAGGCCTGATTTTGGAAAGGATGAGTCCTGAATTCAAATCATCTTGTTAATTTGTAGCTTTATATTCCTAACTTTGAAATCAGCAGATGAGTCCTGATTTCGGAGCTGATGAGTCCTGAATTCAAATCATCCTGTTAATTTGTAGCTTTATTCGCCTAACTTTGAAATCAGCAGGTGAGTCCTGATTTCAGAGCTGATGAGTCCTGAATTCAAATCATCCTGTTAATTTGTAGCTTTATTCTCCTAACTTTGAAATCAGCAGGTGAGTCCTGATTTCGGAGCTGATGAGTCCTGAATTTAAATCATCCTGTTAATTTGTAGCTTTATTCGCCTAACTTTGAAATCAGCAGGTGAGTCCTGATTTCGGAGCTGATGAGTCCTGAATTCAAATCATCCTGTTAATTTGTAGCTTTATTCGCCTAACTTTGAAATCAGCAGGTGAGTCCTGATTTCGGAGCTGATGAGTCCTGAATTCAAATCATCTTGTTAATTTGTAGCTAAATTCGCCTAACTTTGAAATCAGCAGGTGAGTCCTGATTTCGGAGCTGATGAGTCCTGAATTCAAATCATCTTGTTAATTTGTAGCTTTATTCGCCTAACTTTGAAATCAGCAGGTGAGTCCTGATTTCGGAGCTGATGAGTCCTGAATTCAGATCATCGTGTTAATTTGTAGCTTCATTCTCCTAACTTTGAAATCAGCACATGAGTCCTGATTTTGGAGATGATGAGTCCTGAATTTAAATCATCTTGTTAGTTTATGGCTTTATTTTGATAACATTGAAATCAGCAGATGAGGCCTGATTTTGGAGAGGATGAGTCCTGAATTCAAATCATCTTGTTAATTTGTAGCTTTATTCGCCTAACTTTGAAATCAGCAGGTGAGTCCTGATTTCGGAGCTGATGAGTCCTGAATTCAAATCATCTTGTTAATTTGTAGCTTTATTCGCCTAACTTTGAAATCAGCAGGTGAGTCCTAATTTCGGAGCTGATGAGTCCTGAAATCAGATCATCGTGTTAATTTGTAGCTTTATTCTCCTAACTTTGAAATCAGCAGGTGAGTCCTGATTTCGGAGCTGATGAGTCCTGAATTCAAATCATCTTGTTAATTTGTAGCTAAATTCGCCTAACTTTGAAATCAGCAGGTGAGTCCTGATTTCGGAGCTGATGAGTCCTGAATTCAGATCATCGTGTTAATTTGTAGCTTCATTCTCCTAACTTTGAAATCAGCAGATGAGTCCTGATTTTCGAGTCGATGAGCCCTGAATTCAAATCATCTTGTTCATTTGTAACTTTATTTTGATAACATTGAAATCAGCAGATGAGGCCTGATTTTGGAGAGGATGAGTCCTGAATTCAAATCATCTTGTTAATTTGTAGCTTTATTCGCCTAACTTTGAAATCAGCAGGTGAGTCCTGATTTCGGAGCTGATGAGTCCTGAATTCAAATCATCTTGTTAATTTGTAGCTTTATTCGCCTAACTTTGAAATCAGCAGGTGAGTCCTAATTTCGGAGCTGATGAGTCCTGAAATCAGATCATCGTGTTAATTTGTAGCTTTATTCTCCTAACTTTGAAATCAGTAGGTGAGTCCTGATTTCGGAGCTGATGAGTCCTGAATTCAAATCATCCTGTTAATTTGTAGCTTTATTCTCCTAACTTTGAAATCAGCAGGTGAGTCCTGATTTTGGAGCTGTTGAGTCCTGAATTTAAATCATCCTGTTAATTTGTAGATTTTCGGAGCTGATGAGTCCTGAATTCAAATCATCTTGTTAATTTGTAGCTTGATTCTCCTAACTTTGAGATCAGCAGGTGAGTCCTGATTTCGGAGCTGGTGAGTCCTGAATTCAGATCATCTTGTTAATTTGTAGGTTTATTCTCTTAACTTTGAAATCAGCAGGTGAGTCCTGATTTAGGAGCTGGTAAATCCTGAATTCAGATCATCGTGTTAATTTGTAGCTTTATTCTCCTAACTTTGAAATCAGCAGGTGAGTCCTGATTTCGGAGCTGGTAAGTCCTGAATTCAGATCATCGTGTTAATTTGTAGCTTTATTCTCCTAACTTTGAAATCAGCAGGTGAGTCCTGATTTCGGAGGTGGTGAGTCCTGAATTCAGACCATCGTGTTAATTCGTAGCTTCATATTCCTAACATCGGAATCAGCACATGAGTCCTGATTTTGGAGAGGATGAGTCCTGAATTCAAATCATCTTGTTAATTTGTAGCTTTATATTACTAACTTTGAAATCAGCAGATGAGTCCTGATTTCGGAGCTGATGAGTCCTGAATTCAAATCATCCTGTTAATTTGTAGCTTTATTCGCCTAACATTGAAATCAGCAGGTGGGTCCTGATTTCAGAGCTGATGAGTCCTGAAACCAAATCATCCCGTTAATTTGTAGCTTTATTCTCCTAACTTTGAAATCAGCAGGTGAGTCCTGATTTCGGAGCTGATGAGTCCTGAATTTAAATCATCCTGTTAATTTGTAGCTTTATTCGCCTAACTTTGAAATCAGCAGGTGAGTCCTGAATTCGGAGCTGATGAGTCCTGAATTCAAATCATCCTGTTAATTTGTAGCTTTATTCGCCTAACTTTGAAATCAGCAGGTGAGTCCTGATTTCGGAGCTGATGACTCCTGAATTCAAATCATCTTGTTAATTTGTAGCTAAATTCGCCTAACTTTGAAATCAGCAGGTGAGTCCTGATTTCGGAGCTGATGAGTCCTGAATTCAAATCATCTTGTTAATTTGTAGCTTTATTCGCCTAACTTTGAAATCAGCAGGTGAGTCCTGATTTCGGACCTGATGAGTCCTGAATTCAGATCATCGTGTTAATTTGTAGCTTCATTCTCCTAACTTTGAAATCAGCACATGAGTCCTGATTTTGGAGATGATGAGTCCTGAATTTAAATCATCTTGTTAGTTTATTGCTTTATTTTCCTAACATTTAAATCAGCAGATGAGTCCTGATTTTCGAGACGATGAGCCCTGAATTCAAATCATCTTGTTCATTTGTAACTTTATTTTGATAACAGTGAAATCAGCAGATGAGGCCTGATTTTGGAGAGGATGAGTCCTGAATTCAAATCATCTTGTTAATTTGTAGCTTTATATTCCTAACTTTGAAATCAGCAGGTGAGTCCTGATTTCGGAGCTGATGAGTCCTGAATTCAAATCATCCTGTTAATTTGTAGCTTTATTCGCCTAACTTTGAAATCAGCAGGTGAGTCCTGATTTCGGAGCTGATGACTCCTGAATTCAAATCATCTTGTTAATTTGTAGCTAAATTCGCCTAACTTTGAAATCAGCAGGTGAGTCCTGATTTCGGAGCTGATGAGTCCTGAATTCAAATCATCTTGTTAATTTGTAGCTTTATTCGCCTAACTTTGAAATCAGCAGGTGAGTCCTGATTTCGGACCTGATGAGTCCTGAATTCAGATCATCGTGTTAATTTGTAGCTTCATTCTCCTAACTTTGAAATCAGCACATGAGTCCTGATTTTGGAGATGATGAGTCCTGAATTTAAATCATCTTGTTAGTTTATGGCTTTATTTTCCTAACATTTAAATCAGCAGATGAGTCCTGATTTTCGAGACGATGAGCCCTGAATTCAAATCATCTTGTTCATTTGTAACTTTATTTTGATAACAGTGAAATCAGCAGATGAGGCCTGATTTTGGAGAGGATGAGTCCTGAATTCAAATCATCT
Organism: Triturus cristatus; assembly: GCF_964204655.1. Taxonomy (NCBI): domain Eukaryota; kingdom Metazoa; phylum Chordata; class Amphibia; order Caudata; family Salamandridae; genus Triturus; species Triturus cristatus. The sequence continues at coordinate 354,267,148 of NC_140595.1, forward strand.
TGTTAATTTGTAGCTTTATATTCCTAACTTTGAAATCAGCAGGTGAGTCCTGATTTCGGAGCTGATGAGTCCTGAATTCAAATCATCCTGTTAATTTGTAGCTTTATTCGCCTAACTTTGAAATCAGCAGGTGAGTCCTGATTTCGGAGCTGATGAGTCCTGAATTCAAATCATCTTGTTAATTTGTAGCTTTATTCGCCTAACTTTGAAATCAGCAGGTGAGTCCTGATTTCGGAGCTGATGAGTCCTGAATTCAAATCATCCTGTTAATTTGTAGCTTTATATTCCTAACTTTGAAATCAGCAGATGAGTCCTGATTTCGGAGCTGATGAGTCCTGAATTTAAATCATCCTGTTAATTTGTAGCTTTATTCGCCTAACTTTGAAATCAGCAGGTGAGTCCTGATTTCGGAGCTGATGAGTCCTGAATTCAAATCATCCTGTTAATTTGTAGCTTTATTCGCCTAACTTTGAAATCAGCAGGTGAGTCCTGATTTCGGAGCTGATGAGTCCTGAATTCAAATCATCTTGTTAATTTGTAGCTAAATTCGCCTAACTTTGAAATCAGCAGGTGAGTCCTGATTTCGGAGCTGATGAGTCCTGAATTCAAATCATCTTGTTAATTTGTAGCTTTATTCGCCTAACTTTGAAATCAGCAGGTGAGTCCTGATTTCGGAGCTGATGAGTCCTGAATTCAGATCATCGTGTTAATTTGTAGCTTCATTCTCCTAACTTTGAAATCAGCACATGAGTCCTGATTTTGGAGATGATGAGTCCTGAATTTAAATCATCTTGTTAGTTTATGGCTTTATTTTCCTAACATTTAAATCAGCAGATGAGTCCTGATTTTCGAGACGATGAGCCCTGAATTCAAATCATCTTGTTCTTTGTAACTTTATTTTGATAACATTGAAATCAGCAGATGAGGCCTGATTTTGGAGAGGATGAGTCCTGAATTCAAATCATCTTGTTAATTTGTAGCTTTATTCGCCTAACTTTGAAATCAGCAGGTGAGTCCTGATTTCGGAGCTGATGAGTCCTGAATTCAAATCATCTTGTTAATTTGTAGCTTTATTCGCCTAACTTTGAAATCAGCAGGTGAGTCCTAATTTCGGAGCTGATGAGTCCTGAAATCAGATCATCGTGTTAATTTGTAGCTTTATTCTCCTAACTTTGAAATCAGCAGGTGAGTCCTGATTTCGGAGCTGATGAGTCCTGAATTCAAATCATCCTGTTAATTTGTAGCTTTATTCTCCTAACTTTGAAATCAGCAGGTGAGTCCTGATTTCGGAGCTGTTGAGTCCTGAATTTAAATCATCCTGTTAATTTGTAGATTTTCGGAGCTGATGAGTCCTGAATTCAAATCATCTTGTTAATTTGTAGCTTGATTCTCCTAACTTTGAGATCAGCAGGTGAGTCCTGATTTCGGAGCTGGCGAGTCCTGAATTCAGATCATCTTGTTAATTTGTAGCTTTATTCTCCTAACTTTGAGATCAGCAGGTGAGTCCTGATTTCGGAGCTGGTGAGTCCTGAATTCAGATCATCTTGTTAATTTGTAGGTTTATTCTCTTAACTTTGAAATCAGCAGGTGTGTCCTGATTTAGGAGCTGGTAAATCCTGAATTCAGATCATTGTGTTAATTTGTAGCTTTATTCTCCTAACTTTGAAATCAGCAGGTGAGTCCTGATTTCGGAGCTGGTAAGTCCTGAATTCAGATCATCGTGTTAATTTGTAGCTTTATTCTCCTAACTTTGAAATCAGCAGGTGAGTCCTGATTTCGGAGGTGGTGAGTCCTGAATTCAGACCATCGTGTTAATTCGTAGCTTCATATTCCTAACATCGGAATCAGCACATGAGTCCTGATTTTGGAGAGGATGAGTCCTGAATCCAAATCATCCTGTTAATTTGTAGCTTTATTCTCCTAACTTTGAAATCAGCAGGTGAGTCCTGATTTCGGAGCTGATGAGTCCTGAATTTAAATCATCCTGTTAATTTGTAGCTTTATTCGCCTAACTTTGAAATCAGCAGGTGAGTCCTGAATTCGGAGCTGATGAGTCCTGAATTCAAATCATCCTGTTAATTTGTAGCTTTATTCGCCTAACTTTGAAATCAGCAGGTGAGTCCTGATTTTGGAGCTGATGAGTCCTGAATTCAATTCATCTTGTTAATTTGTAGCTAAATTCGCCTAACTTTGAAATCAGCAGGTGAGTCCTGATTTCGGAGCTGATGAGTCCTGAATTCAAATCATCTTGTTAATTTGTAGCTTTATTCCCCTAACTTTGAAATCAGCAGGTGAGTCCTGATTTCGGACCTGATGAGTCCTGAATTCAGATCATCGTGTTAATTTGTAGCTTCATTCTCCTAACTTTGAAATCAGCACATGAGTCCTGATTTTGGAGATGATGAGTCCTGAATTTAAATCATCTTGTTAGTTTATTGCTTTATTTTCCTAACATTTAAATCAGCAGATGAGTCCTGATTTTCGAGACGATGAGCCCTGAATTCAAATCATCTTGTTCATTTGTAACTTTATTTTGATAACAGTGAAATCAGCAGATGAGGCCTGATTTTGGAGAGGATGAGTCCTGAATTCAAATCATCTTGTTAATTTGTAGCTTTATATTCCTAACTTTGAAATCAGCAGGTGAGTCCTGATTTCGGAGCTGATGAGTCCTGAATTCAAATCATCCTGTTAATTTGTAGCTTTATTCGCCTAACTTTGAAATCAGCAGGTGAGTCCTGATTTCGGAGCTGATGAGTCCTGAATTCAAATCATCTTGTTAATTTGTAGCTTTATTCGCCTAACGTTGAAATCAGCAGGTGAGTCCTAATTTCGGAGCTGATGAGTCCTGAAATCAGATCATCGTGTTAATTTGTAGCTTTATTCTCCTAACTTTGAAATCAGCAGGTGAGTCCTGATTTCGGAGCTGTTGAGTCCTGAATTTAAATCATCCTGTTAATTTGTAGCTTTTCGGAGCTGATGAGTCCTGAATTCAAATCATCTTGTTAATTTGTAGCTTGATTCTCCTAACTTTGAGATCAGCAGGTGAGTCCTGATTTCGGAGCTGGTGAGTCCTGAATTCAGATCATCTTGTTAATTTGTAGCTTTATTCTCCTAACTTTGAGATCAGCAGGTGAGTCCTGATTTCGGAGCTGGTGAGTCCTGAATTCAGATCATCTTGTTAATTTGTAGCTTTATTCTCCTAACTTTGAAATCAGCAGGTGAGTCCTGATTTCGGACCTGGTGAGTCCTGAATTCAGATCATCGTGTTAATTTGTAGCTTTATTCTCCTAACTTTGAAATCAGCAGGTGAGTCCTGATTTCGGAGCTGGTGAGTCCTGCATTCAGATCATCGTGTTAATTTGTAGCTTTATTCTCCTTACTTTGAAATCAGCAGGTGAGTCCTGATTTCGGAGCTGATGAGTCCTGAATTCAAATCATCCTGTTAATTTGTAGCTTTATTCGCCTAACTTTGAAATCAGCAGTTGAGTCCTGATTTCGGAGCTGATGAGTCCTGAGTTCAAGTCATCTTGTTAATTTGTAGCTTTATTCGCCTAACTTTGAAATCAGCAGGTGAGTCCTAATTTCGGAGCTGATGAGTCCTGAAATCAGATCATCGTGTTAATTTGTAGCTTTATTCTCCTAACTTTGAAATCAGCACATGAGTCCTGATTTTGGAGATGATGAGTACTGAATTCAAATCATCTTGTTAGTTTATGGCTTTATTTTCCTAACATTGAAATCAGCAGATGAGTCCTGATTTTCGAGACGATGAGTCCTGAATTCAAATCATCTTGTTCATTTGTAACTTTATTTTGCTAACATTGAAATCAGCAGATGAGGCCTGATTTTGGAGAGGATGACTCCTGAATTCAAATCATCTTGTTAATTTGTAGCTTTATATTCCTAACTTTGAAATGAGCAGGTGAGTCCTGATCTCGGAGCTGGTGAGTCCTGAATTCAGATCATATTTGTAGCTTTATTCTCTTAACGTTGAAATCAGCAGGTGAGTCCTGATTTAGGAGCTAGTGAGTCCTGAATTCAGATCATCGTGTTAATTTGTAGCTTTATACTCCTAACTTTGAAATCAGCAGGTGAGTCCTGATTTCGGAGCTGGTGAGTCCTGAATTCAGATCATCGTGTTAATTTGTAGCTTTATTCTCCTAACTTTGAAATCAGCAGGTGAGTCCTGATTTCGGAGCTGGTGAGTCCTGAATTCAGACCATCGTGTTAATTTGTAGCTTTATTCTCCTAACTTTGAAATCAGCACATGAGTCCTGATTTCGGAGCTGGTGAGTCCTGAATTCAGATCATCGTGTTAATTTGTAGCTTTATTCTCCTAACTTTGAAATTTAGCAGATGAGTCCTGATTTTGGAGATGATGAGTCCTGAATTCAGATCATCCTGGTAATTTATAACTTTATATCCCTAACTTTGAAATCAGCAGATGAGTCCTGATTTTGGAGATGATGAGTTCTGAATTCAAATCATCTTCTCCTTTTGTAGCTTTATTTTGCTAACATTGAAATCAGCAGATGCGTCCTGATTTTGGAGATGATGAGTCCTGAATTCAAATCATCTTGTTAATTTGTAGCTTATATTTCTAACTTTGAAATCAGCAGATGATTCCTGATTTTGGAGATGATGAATCCTGAAATCAAATCATCCTTTTAATTTTTAGCTTTATATTCCTAACTTTGAAATCAGCAGATGAGTCCTGATTTTGGAGAAGATGAGTCCTGAATTCAAATAATCCTGTTAATTTGTAGCTTTATATTCCTAACTTTGAAATCAGCAGATGAGTCCTGATTTTGGAGATGATGAGTCCTGAATTCAAATCATCTTGTTCATTTGTAAGTTTATTTTGCTAACATTGAAATCAGCAGATGAGTCCTGATTATGGAGATGATGAGTCCTAAATTCAAATCATCTTGTTAATTTGTAGCTATATATAGATAACTTTGAAATCAGCAGGTGAGTCCTGATTTCGGAGCGGGTGAGTCCTGCTGAATTCAAATCATCCCCTTAATTTGTCGCTTTATTCGCGTAACTTTGAAATCAGCAGGTGCGTCCTGATTTCGGAGCGGGTGAGTCCTGCTGCATTCAAACCATCCCCTTCATTTGCCGCTTTATTCGCCTAACTTTGAAATCAGTAGGTCAGTCCTGATTTCGGAGCGGGTGAGTCCTGCTGAATTCAAACCATCCCCTTCATTTGCCGCTTTATTCGCCTAACTTTGAAATCAGCAGGTGAGTCCTGATTTCGGAGCGGGTGAGTCCTGCTGAATTCAAACCACCCCCTTCATTTGTCGCTTTATTCGCCTAACTTTGAAATCAGCAGGTGAGTCCTGATTTCGGAGCGGGTGAGTCCTGCTGAATTCAAACCACCCCCTTCATTTGTCGCTTTATTCGCCTAACTTTGAAATCAGCAGGTGAGTCCTGATTTCGGAGCGGGTGAGTCCTGCTGAATTCAAACCACCCCCTTCATTTGTCGCTTTATTCGCCTAACTTTGAAATCAGCAGGTGCGTCCTGATTTCAGAGCGGGTGAGTCCTTCTGAATTCAAACCATCCCCTTCATTTGCCGCTTTATTCGCCTAACTTTGAAATCAGCAGTTGCGTCCTGATTTCGGAGCGGGTGAGTCCTGCTGAATTCAAACCATCCCCTTCATTTCTCACTTTATTCGCCTAACTTTGAAATCAGCAGGTGCGTCCTGATTTCGGAGCGGGTGAGTCCTGCTGAATTCAAACCACCCCCTTCATTTCTCGCTTTATTCGCCTAACTTTGAAATCAGCAGGGGAGTCCTGATTTCGGAGCGGGTGAGTCCTGCTGAATTCAAACCACCCCCTTCATTTGTCGCTTTATTCGCCTAACTTTGAAATCAGCAGGTGAGTCCTGATTTCGGAGCGGGTGAGTCCTGCTGAATTCAAACCACCCCCTTCATTTGCCGCTTTATGCGCCTAACTTTGAAATCAGCAGGTGAGTCCTGATTTCCGAGCGGGTGTGTCCTGCTGAATTCAAACCATCCCCTTCATTTGCCGCTTTATTCGCCTAACTTTGAAATCAGCAGGTGCGTCCTGATTTCGGAGCGGGTGAGTCCTGCTGAATTCAAACCACCCCCTTCATTTGTCGCTTTATTCGCCTAACTTTGAAATCAGCAGGTGAGTCCTGATTTCGGAGCGGGTAAGTCCTGCTGAATTCAAACCACCCCCTTCATTTGTCGCTTTATTCGCCTAACTTTGAAATCAGCAGGTGAGTCCTGATTTCGGAGCGGGTGAGTCCTGCTGAATTCAAACCACCCCCTTCATTTGTCGTTTTATTCGCCTAACTTTGAAATCAGCAGGTGAGTCCTGATTTCGGAGCGGGTGAGTCCTGCTGAATTCAAACCACCCCCTTCATTTGTCACTTTATTCGCCTAACTTTGAAATCAGCAGGTGAGTCCTGATTTCGGAGCGGGTGAGTCCTGCTGAATTCAAACCACCCCCTTCATTTGTCGCTTTATTCGCCTATCTTTGAAATCAGCAGGTGAGTCCTGATTTCGGAGCGGGTGAGTCCTGCTGAATTCAAACCATCCCCTTCATTTCTCGCTTTATTCGCCTAACTTTGAAATCAGCAGGTGCGTCCTGATTTCGGAGCGGGTGAGTCCTGCTGAATTCAAACCACCCCCTTCATCTGTCGCTTTATTCGCCTAACTTTGAAATCAGCAGGTGAGTCCTGATTTCGGAGCGGGTGAGTCCTGCTGAATTCAAACCATCCCCTTCATCTGTCGCTTTATTCGCCTAACTTTGAAATCAGCAGGTGAGTCCTGATTTCGGAGCGGGTGAGTCCTGCTGAATTCAAACCATCCCCTTCATCTGTCGCTTTATTCGCCTAACTTTGAAATCAGCAGGTGAGTCCTGATTTCGGAGCGGGTGAGTCCTACTGAATTCAAACCATCCCCTTCATCTGTCGCTTTATTCGCCTAACTTTGAAATCAGCAGGTGAGTCCTGATCTCGGAGCAGGTGAGTCCTGCTGAATTCAAACCATCCCCTTCATCTTTCGCTTTATTCGCCTAACTTTGAAATCAGCAGGTGAGTCCTGATTTCGGAGCGGGTGAGTCCTGCTGAATTCAAACCATCCCCTTCATCTGTCGCTTTATTCGCCTAACTTTGAAATCAGCAGGTGAGTCCTGATTTCGGAGCGGGTGAGTCCTGCTGAATTCAAAGCAACGACCCACGCAGTTTAAGAGAGAATTTGCCCTATGGGCAATTCCTGCGAATCCGCAGAAATTGCTCATTTAGAGATGAATACTTTCTTCATGCAGAGAAGCTTAAGGCTAACCTACTGGCTAGAGGATACCCAAAAAAACTTTTGAAAAGAGCCATTAAAAGAGCATGGTGGACACCACGAGAAACGCTACTGGAAAGACGAGAAAAATAAAAAACAGAGAGAATTGTTTGCGTCTCCACATTCAGCCCAACATCCAATTGGTTTAAGAAAATCATCAACCAAAACTGGCACCTGATAATGAACTTGGACAAAACATTAAACGAGATCCCGTTGTTTGCATTCAGGAAAGATAAAAACATCGCAAACCAGATAGTGCGAGCAGCACTACCCAAAACAAAAGGTGCTGACATAAGAAATATGTTGTGCCTACCGCCCATACAGGGACACCACAGGTGTGGGACATGTGTATGCTGTGACTCTACCATTGAAGGAAATTTATTTGCCCACAATGGGATATATTGGAAACATGAGAGCTTTTCGAATTGTAAATCAAAGTTTGTAGTATATGGCATTTGCTGCCCGTGTAATAAACTCTACATTGGTAAGACAAACCAGGAGGTAAGGTATCGAATCCAGCAACATAAATCCCGGATTCGTAAAAATGTCCCAAATGCCCCATTGGTGAATCATTGGCTGTTGAAAAAACATACAGAAACGGATCTCAAATGGTCAGTGATTTCCAGAGTGGAACAAGACCAGAGAGGTGGCGACCTGGATACTAAACTACTCCAGAGAGAAGCTATGCTTATTATCAAATTTAATACGTCGGTAGATGGACTAAATGAACTTTCTGAGATATACAATTTATGATTGTCATCTATATAGTGATTGAATAAACTTTGTCTTCATTTACACTATTGGTTAAATATCCCTGGAGCAAACTTTAACTTACATGTGCATTGGAGTTTATCAGCACTAACGCACCAATCATTCGAAATTACGGCCTTAATCCCCCAAGGGGTTATTTCATCTGTATTTATTGTATTTCATTTCCACCATTTCACAAATGCCTTTGCTTTGTTCTTTTCCCATCTGGGGAACATCCCCAAATAACAGATTTTTGACACACTTTAGCCGAACTACTAATCCCAGAAGCCCCTCAGTCGCGTTTCCCGCGCGTGTTTAAAAAGTGGCTCCAATTGGATAGCTCGTACCTACTGGGTGACTAACAACTGAGGAAAAGAAACACGGACATTGCCGTTTCTAGAGGTAATAGCTCCCGCTTTGTAACAGACTCCACTAACTCTGTTCGACTTTCAGGCGCTCACAACCTGACGCAGCATGTTGTTTTCCCCAGATTCGTCACTTGCGGAATACTTCCCCAGACGGCCGGCTGAGTTCATGCCGTGCTAGTCTTTGCTCCGGAGAGCAGACGACCGTGTGAGCAGATTAACTCCTCCTACTCTCTCCTTTGGAGGTAAGCGCCCACACACTCCCGTAAAAGCTCAAGAAAAATTTTGCATCACCGAAGCATTTTGTGACAGGCTGCTCCTCTATGTTTACAGATTGTCCAGAGCACCTGTAACACTCGTAATACTCGTGACTCTTCTAATGTTCGTCGATTCCTAAACGCCGGAAAGAAGTGCCTTTAGTTGACTCGACACCCTTCTACACACTCTAAAGCCTCACTAGTAAGAAAAACTAGGTTTTGTGTTTGTGTCGTTTTTGTGTGGTAGCTGACAGCGTTTTTAAGGTGGTGGCCTTGATTATTTTTTAAAACTGAAAGAGGTAACAATTTGTCGATTTTCCTTTTTTTAGGACTTGGGTAGAGTTCCCCCCTCCTTAGATTAAGGTAAGAACTCTTTTCACACAGCGGTCTTACGCCTACAAAGTGGGTCAGCTTAGTAAACTTTATCTTTTCTGCTTTGTTTGCAGCCAAGTGTTGGTCCTGATGAGAATCCCTGTTTACAAAGGGATTCGAAACGCGTAGACCTTTTTTCTTCTACGGCCAATCTTGCGGAAAATATAGTATTGAGATTCATTACTATGCACAGTCGTGTTTATTGATGGCCTTTGTGTAAAGATTTATTTATTGAGTATCACTGTCTCATATTGTACGTTGTTGAGTGAGGATGTATGAGTAGTATGAATGTTGTTCTCATGGGTGAGTGTATTAATGATTATAGTGGTGTCCAATTTTGCAAATGTTTATATCGTTGAGTTAAGTGTATCTATGTATTTGTAATGAATATGTATCGTCAATTGAAAATGTTTCCAAATGTAAACTGAAAATATTTACAGGATTAAATCCAACGGAACAATTGGTTGCTAGTGTCTCTGCTTCACTCAGGTCACTTGTAAAGTTCAGGCAATTTACACGCAGCATTGGCTTTTGCTTTCGTTTTTTTACCTTTGAAATCAGCAGGTGAGTCCTGATTTCGGAGCGGGTGAGTCCTGCTGAATTCAAACCATCCCCTTCATTTCTCGCTTTATGCGCCTACCTTTGAAATCAGCAGGTGAGTCCTGATTTCGGAGCGGGTGAGTCCTGCTGAATTCAAACCATCCCCTTCATTTCTCGCTTTATGCACCTACCTTTGAAATCAGCAGGTGAGTCCTGATTTTGGAGCGGGTGAGTCCTGCTGAATTCAAACCATCCCCTTCATTTCTCGCTTTATGCGCCTACCTTTGAAATCAGCAGGTGAGTCCTGATTTCGGAGCGGGTGAGTCCTGCTGAATTCAAACCATCCCCTTCATTTCTCGCTTTATGCGCTTACCTTTGAAATCAGCAGGTGAGTCCTGATTTCGGAGCGGGTGAGTCCTGCTGAATTCAAACCATCCCCTTCATTTCTCGCTTTATGCGCCTACCTTTGAAATCAGCAGGTGAGTCCTGATTTCGGAGCGGGTGAGTCCTGCTGAATTCAAACCATCCCCTTCATTTCTCGCTTAATGCGCCTAACTTTGAAATCAGCAGGTGAGTCCTGATTTCGGAGCGGGTGAGTCCTGCTGAATTCAAACCATCCCCTTCATTTCTCGCTTTATGCGCCTACCTTTGAAATCAGCAGGTGAGTCGAGATTTCGGAGCGGGTGAGTCCTGCTGAATTCAAACCATCCCCTTCATTTCTCGCTTTATGCGCCTACCTTTGAAATCAGCAGGTGAGTCCTGATTTCGGAGCGGGTGAGTCCTGCTGAATTCAAACCATCCCCTTCATTTCTCGCTTTATGCGCCTACCTTTGAAACCAGCAGGTGAGTCCTGATTTTGGAGCGGGTGAGTCCTGCTCATTTCTCGCTTTATTGGCCTAACTTTGAAACCAGCAGGTGAGTCCTGATTTCGGAGCGGTTGAGTCCTGCTGAATTCAAACCATCCCCTTCATCTGTCGCTTTATGCGCCTAACTTTGAAATCAGCAGGTGAGTCCTGATTTCGGAGCGGGTGAGTCCTGCTGAATTCAAACCATGCCCTTCATCTGTCGCTTTATGCGCCTAACTTTGAAATCAGCAGGTGAGTCCTGATTTCGGAGCGGGTGAGTCCTGCTGAATTCAAACCATCCCCTTCATCTGTCGCTTTATGCGCCTAACTTTGAAATCAGCAGGTGAGTCCTGATTTCGGAGCGGGTGAGTCCTGCTGAATTCAAACCATCCCCTTCATCTCTCGCTTTATGCGCCTACCTTTGAAATCAGCAGGTGAGTCCTGATTTCGGAGCGGGTGAGTCCTGCTGAATTCAAACCATCCCCTTCATTTCTCGCTTTATGCGCCTACCTTTGAAACCAGCAGGTGAGTCCTGATTTCGGAGCGGGTGAGTCCTGCTGAATTCAAACCATCCCCTTCATTTCTCGCTTTATTCGCCTAACTTTGAAACCAGCAGGTGAGTCCTGATTTCGGAGCGGGTGAGTCCTGCTCATTTCTCGCTTTATTCGCCTATCTTTGAAACCAGCAGGTGAGTCCTGATTTCGGAGCGGGTGAGTCCTGCTGAATTCAAACCATCCCCTTCATCTGTCGCTTTATGCGCCTAACTTTGAAATCAGCAGGTGAGTCCTGATTTCGGAGCGGGTGAGTCCTGCTGAATTCAAACCATGCCCTTCATCTGTCGCTTTATGCGCCTAACTTTGAAATCAGCAGGTGAGTCCTGATTTCAGAGCGGGTGAGTCCTGCTGAATTCAAACCATCCCCTTCATCTGTCTCTTTATGCGCCTAACTTTGAAATCAGCAGGTGAGTCCTGATTTCAGAGCGGGTGAGTCCTGCTGAATTCAAACCATCCCTTTCATCTCTCGCTTTATGCGCCTACCTTTGAAATCAGCAGGTGAGTCCTGATTTCGGAGCGGGTGAGTCCTGCTGAATTCAAACCATCCCCTTCATCTCTCGCTTTATGCGCCTACCTTTGAAATCAGCAGGTGAGTCCTGATTTCGGAGCGGGTGAGTCCTGCTGAATTCAAACCATCCCCTTCATCTCTCGCTTTATGCGCCTACCTTTGAAATCAGCAGGTGAGTCCTGATTTCGGAGCGGGTGAGTCCTGCTGAATTCAAACCATCCCCTTCATCTCTCGCTTTATGCGCCTACCTTTGAAATCAGCAGGTGAGTCCTGATTTCGGAGCGGGTGAGTCCTGCTGAATTCAAACCATCCCCTTCATCTCTCGCTTTATGCGCCTACCTTTGAAATCAGCAGGTGAGTCCTGATTTCGGAGCGGGTGAGTCCTGCTGAATTCAAACCATCCCCTTCATCTCTCGCTTTATGCGCCTAGCTTTGAAATCAGCAGGTGAGTCCTGATTTCGGAGCGGGTGAGTCCTGCTGAATTCAAACCATCCCCTTCATCTCTCGCTTTATGCGCCTAGCTTTGAAATCAGCAGGTGAGTCCTGATTTCGGAGCGGGTGAGTCCTGCTGAATTCAAACCATCCCCTTCATCTCTCGCTTTATGCGCCTAGCTTTGAAATCAGCAGGTGAGTCCTGATTTCGGAGCGGGTGAGTCCTGCCGAATTCAAACCATCCCTTTCATCTCTCGCTTTATGCGCCTAGCTTTGAAATCAGCAGGTGAGTCCTGATTTCGGAGCGGGTGAGTCCTGCCGAATTCAAACCATCCCCTTCATCTCTCGCTTTATGCGCCTAGCTTTGAAATCAGCAGGTGAGTCCTGATTTCGGAGCGGGTGAGTCCTGCCGAATTCAAACCATCCCCTTCATCTCTCGCTTTATGCGCCTAGCTTTGAAATCAGCAGGTGAGTCCTGATTTCGGAGCGGGTGAGTCCTGCCGAATTCAAACCATCCCCTTCATCTCTCGCTTTATGCGCCTAGCTTTGAAATCAGCAGGTGAGTCCTGATTTCGGAGCGGGTGAGTCCTGCCGAATTCAAACCATCCCCTTCATCTCTCGCTTTATGCGCCTAGCTTTGAAATCAGCAGGTGAGTCCTGATTTCGGAGCGGGTGAGTCCTGCTGAATTCAAACCATCCCCTTCATCTCTCGCTTTATGCGCCTAGCTTTGAAATCAGCAGGTGAGTCCTGATTTCGGAGCGGGTGAGTCCTGCTGAATTCAAACCATCCCCTTCATCTCTCGCTTTATGCGCCTAGCTTTGAAATCAGCAGGTGAGTCCTGATTTCGGAGCGGGTGAGTCCTGCTGAATTCAAACCATCCCCTTCATCTCTCGCTTTATGCGCCTAGCTTTGAAATCAGCAGGTGAGTCCTGATTTCGGAGCGGGTGAGTCCTGCTGAATTCAAACCATCCCCTTCATCTCTCGCTTTATGCGCCTAGCTTTGAAATCAGCAGGTGAGTCCTGATTTCGGAGCGGGTGAGTCCTGCTGAATTCAAACCATCCCCTTCATCTCTCGCTTTATGCGCCTAGCTTTGAAATCAGCAGGTGAGTCCTGATTTCGGAGCGGGTGAGTCCTGCTGAATTCAAACCATCCCCTTCATCTCTCGCTTTATGCGCCTAGCTTTGAAATCAGCAGGTGAGTCCTGATTTCGGAGCGGGTGAGTCCTGCTGAATTCAAACCATCCCCTTCATCTCTCGCTTTATGCGCCTATCTTTGAAATCAGCAGGTGAGTCCTGATTTCGGAGCGGGTGAGTCCTGCTGAATTCAAACCATCCCCTTCATTTCTCGCTTTATGCGCCTAGCTTTGAAATCAGCAGGTGAGTCCTGATTTCGGAGCGGGTGAGTCCTGCTGAATTCAAACCACCCCCTTTATTTCTCGCTTTATTCGCCTAGCTTTGAAATCAGCAGGTGAGTCCTGATTTCGGAGCGGGTGAGTTCTGCTGAATTCAAACCATCCCCTTCATTTCTCGCTTTATTCGCCTAGCTTTGAAATCAGCAGGTGAGTCCTGATTTCGGAGCGGGTGAGTCCTGCTGAATTCAAACCATCCCCTTCATTTCTCGCTTTATTCGCCTAGCTTTGAAATCAGCAGGTGAGTCCTGATTTCGGAGCGGGTGAGTCCTGCTGAATTCAAACCATCCCCTTCATCTCTCGCTTTATGCGCCTAGCTTTGAAATCAGCAGGTGAGTCCTGATTTCGGAGCGGGTGAGTCCTGCTGAATTCAAACCATCCCCTTCATCTCTCGCTTTATGCGCCTAGCTTTGAAATCAGCAGGTGAGTCCTGATTTCAGAGCGGGTGAGTCCTGCTGAATTCAAATCATCCCCTTCATCTCTCGCTTTATGCGCCTAGCTTTGAAATCAGCAGGTGAGTCCTGATTTCGGAGCGGGTGAGTCCTGCTAAATTCAAACCATCCCCTTCATCTCTCGCTTTATGCGCCTAGCTTTGAAATCAGCAGGTGAGTCCTGATTTCGGAGCGGGTGAGTCCTGCTGAATTCAAACCATCCCCTTCATCTCTCGCTTTATGCGCCTAGCTTTGAAATCAGCAGGTGAGTCCTGATTTCGGAGCGGGTGAGTCCTGCTGAATTCAAACCATCCCCTTCATCTCTCGCTTTATGCGCCTAGCTTTGAAATCAGCAGGTGAGTCCTGATTTCGGAGCGGGTGAGTCCTGCTAAATTCAAACCATCCCCTTCATCTCTCGCTTTATGCGCCTAGCTTTGAAATCAGCAGGTGAGTCCTGATTTCGGAGCGGGTGAGTCCTGCTGAATTCAAACCATCCCCTTCATCTCTCGCTTTATGCGCCTAGCTTTGAAATCAGCAGGTGAGTCCTGATTTCGGAGCGGGTGAGTCCTGCTGAATTCAAACCATCCCCTTCATCTCTCGCTTTATGCGCTTAGCTTTGAAATCAGCAGGTGAGTCCTGATTTCGGAGCGGGTGAGTCCTGCTGAATTCAAACCATCCCCTTCATCTCTCGCTTTATGCGCCTAGCTTTGAAATCAGCAGGTGAGTCCTGATTTCGGAGCGGGTGAGTCCTGCTGAATTCAAACCATCCCCTTCATCTCTCGCTTCATGCGCCTAGCTTTGAAATCAGCAGGTGAGTCCTGATTTCGGAGCGGGTGAGTCCTGCTGAATTCAAACCATCCCCTTCATCTCTCGCTTTATGCGCCTAGCTTTGAAATCAGCAGGTGAGTCCTGATTTCGGAGCGGGTGAGTCCTGCTGAATTTAAACCATCCCCTTCATCTCTCGCTTTATGCGCCTAGCTTTGAAATCAGCAGGTGAGTCCTGATTTCGGAGCGGGTGAGTCCTGCTGAATTCAAACCATCCCCTTCATCTCTCGCTTTATGCGCCTAGCTTTGAAATCAGCAGGTGAGTCCTGATTTCGGAGCGGGTGAGTCCTGCTGAATTCAAACCACCCCTTCATCTCTCGCTTTATGCGCCTAGCTTTGAAATCAGCAGGTGAGTCCTGATTTTCGGAGCGGGTGAGTCCTGCTGAATTCAAACCAACCCCCTTCATCTCTCGCTTTATGCGCCTAGCTTTGAAATCAGCAGGTGAGTCCTGATTTCGGAGCGGGTGAGTCCTGCTGAATTCAAACCACCCCCTTCATCTCTCGCTTTATGCGCCTAGCTTTGAAATCAGCAGGTGAGTCCTGATTTCGGAGCGGGTGAGTCCTGCTGAATTCAAACCATCCCCTTCATCTCTCGCTTTATGCGCCTAGCTTTGAAATCAGCAGGTGAGTCCTGATTTTGGAGCGGGTGAGTCCTGCTGAATTCAAACCATCCCCTTCATCTCTCGCTTTATGCGCCTACCTTTGAAATCAGCAGGTGAGTCCTGATTTCGGAGCGGGTGAGTCCTGCTGAATTCAAACCATCCCCTTCATCTCTCGCTTTATGCGCCTAGCTTTGAAATCAGCAGGTGAGTCCTGATTTCGGAGCGGGTGAGTCCTGCTGAATTCAAACCATCCCCTTCATCTCTCGCTTTATGCGCCTAGCTTTGAAATCAGCAGGTGAGTCCTGATTTCGGAGCGGGTGAGTCCTGCTGAATTCAAACCATCCCCTTCATCTCTCGCTTTATGCGCCTAGCTTTGAAATCAGCAGGTGAGTCCTGATTTCGGAGCGGGTGAGTCCTGCTGAATTCAAACCATCCCCTTCATCTCTCGCTTTATGCGCCTAGCTTTGAAATCAGCAGGTGAGTCCTGATTTCGGAGCGGGTGAGTCCTGCTGAATTCAAACCATCCCTTTCATCTCTCGCTTTATGCGCCTAGCTTTGAAATCAGCAGGTGAGTCCTGATTTCGGAGCGGGTGAGTCCTGCCGAATTCAAACCATCCCCTTCATCTCTCGCTTTATGCGCCTAGCTTTGAAATCAGCAGGTGAGTCCTGATTTCGGAGCGGGTGAGTCCTGCCGAATTCAAACCATCCCCTTCATCTCTCGCTTTATGCGCCTAGCTTTGAAATCAGCAGGTGAGTCCTGATTTCGGAGCGGGTGAGTCCTGCCGAATTCAAACCATCCCCTTCATCTCTCGCTTTATGCGCCTAGCTTTGAAATCAGCAGGTGAGTCCTGATTTCGGAGCGGGTGAGTCCTGCTGAATTCAAACCATCCCCTTCATCTCTCGCTTTATGCGCCTAGCTTTGAAATCAGCAGGTGAGTCCTGATTTCGGAGCGGGTGAGTCCTGCTGAATTCAAACCATCCCCTTCATCTCTCGCTTTATGCGCCTAGCTTTGAAATCAGCAGGTGAGTCCTGATTTCGGAGCGGGTGAGTCCTGCTGAATTCAAACCATCCCCTTCATCTCTCGCTTTATGCGCCTAGCTTTGAAATCAGCAGGTGAGTCCTGATTTCGGAGCGGGTGAGTCCTGCTGAATTCAAACCATCCC
This sequence comes from Triturus cristatus, assembly GCF_964204655.1. Lineage (NCBI taxonomy): Eukaryota > Metazoa > Chordata > Amphibia > Caudata > Salamandridae > Triturus > Triturus cristatus. The sequence goes on from NC_140595.1 coordinate 354,283,526, forward strand.
CTTCATCTCTCGCTTTATGCGCCTAGCTTTGAAATCAGCAGGTGAGTCCTGATTTCGGAGCGGGTGAGTCCTGCTGAATTCAAACCATCCCCTTCATCTCTCGCTTTATGCGCCTAGCTTTGAAATCAGCAGGTGAGTCCTGATTTCGGAGCAGGTGAGTCCTGCTGAATTCAAACCATCCCCTTCATCTCTCGCTTTATGCGCCTAGCTTTGAAATCAGCAGGTGAGTCCTGATTTCGGAGCGGGTGAGTCCTGCTGAATTCAAACCATCCCCTTCATTTCTCGCTTTATGCGCCTAGCTTTGAAATCAGCAGGTGAGTCCTGATTTCGGAGCGGGTGAGTCCTGCTGAATTCAAACCATCCCCTTCATTTCTCGCTTTATGCGCCTAGCTTTGAAATCAGCAGGTGAGTCCTGATTTCGGAGCGGGTGAGTCCTGCTGAATTCAAACCACCCCCTTTATTTCTCGCTTTATTCGCCTAGCTTTGAAATCAGCAGGTGAGTCCTGATTTCGGAGCGGGTGAGTCCTGCTGAATTCAAATCATCCCCTTCATTTGTCGCTTTTTTTCGCCTAACTTTGAAATCAGCAGGTGAGTCCTGATTTCGGAGCGGGTGAGTCCTGCTGAATTCAAATCATCCCCTTCATTTGTCGCTTTTTTTCGCCTAACTTTGAAATCAGCAGGTGAGTCCTGATTTCGGAGGGGGTGAGTCCTGCTGAATTCAAATCATCCCCTTCATTTGTCGCTTTTTTTCGCCTAACTTTGAAATCAGAAGGTGAGTCCTGATTTCGGAGGGGGTGAGTCCTGCTGAATTCAAATTATCCCCTTCATTTGTCGCTTTTTTTCGCCTAACTTTGAAATCAGCAGGTGAGTCCTGATTTCGGAGGGGGTGAGTCCTGCTGAATTCAAATCATCCCCTTCATTTGTCGCTTTTTTTCGCCAAACTTTGAAATCAGCAGGTGAGTCCTGATTTCGGAGGGGGTGAGTCCTGCTGAATTCAAATCATCCCCTTCATTTGTCGCTTTATTCGCCTAACTTTGAAATCAGCAGGTGAGTCCTGATTTCGGAGGGGGTGAGTCCTGCTGAATTCAAATCATCCCCTTCATTTGTCGCTTTATTCGCCTAACTTTGAAATCAGCAGGTGAGTCCTGATTTCGGAGGGGGTGAGTCCTGCTGAATTCAAATCATCCCCTTCATTTGTCGCTTTATTCGCCTAACTTTGAAATCAGCAGGTGAGTCCTGATTTCGGAGGGGGTGAGTCCTGCTGAATTCAAATCATCCCCTTCATTTGCCGCTTTATTCGCCTAACTTTGAAATCAGCAGGTGAGTCCTGATTTCGGAGGGGGTGAGTCCTGCTGAATTCAAATCATCCCTTCATTTGCCGCTTTATTCGCCTAACTTTGAAATCAGCAGGTGAGTCCTGATTTCGGAGGGGGTGAGTCCTGCTGAATTCAAATCATCCCCTTCATTTGCCGCTTAATTCGCCAAACTTTGAAATCAGCAGGTGAGTCCTGATTTCGGAGCGGGTGAGTCCTGCTGAATTCAAATCATCCCCTTGATTTGACGCTTTATTCGCCTAACTTTGAACTCAGCAGGTGAGTCCTGATTTCGGAGGGGGTGAGTCCTGCTGAATTCAAATCATCCCCTTAATTTGTCGCTTTTTTTCGCCTAACTTTGAAATCAGCAGGTGAGTCCTGATTTCGGAGCGGGTGAGTCCTGCTGAATTCAAATCATCCCCTTCATTTGTCGCTTTTTTTCGCCTAACTTTGAAATCAGCAGGTGAGTCCTGATTTCGGAGCGGGTGAGTCCTGCTGAATTCAAATCATCCCCTTCATTTGTCGCTTTTTTTCGCCTAACTTTGAAATCAGCAGGTGAGTCCTGATTTCGGAGCGGGTGAGTCCTGCTGAATTCAAATCATCCCCTTCATTTGTCGCTTTTTTTCGCCTAACTTTGAAATCAGCAGGTGAGTCCTGATTTCGGAGCGGGTGAGTCCTGCTGAATTCAAATCATCCCCTTCATTTGTCGCTTTTTTTCGCCTAACTTTGAAATCAGCAGGTGAGTCCTGATTTCGGAGCGGGTGAGTCCTGCTGAATTCAAATCATCCCCTTCATTTGTCGCTTTTTTCGCCTAACTTTGAAATCAGCAGGTGAGTCCTGATTTCGGAGCGGGTGAGTCCTGCTGAATTCAAATCATCCCCTTCATTTGTCGCTTTTTTTCGCCTAACTTTGAAATCAGCAGGTGAGTCCTGATTTCGGAGCGGGTGAGTCCTGCTGAATTCAAATCATCCCCTTCATTTGTCGCTTTTTTTCACCTGACTTTGAAATCAGCAGGTGAGTCCTGATTTCGGAGGGGGTGAGTCCTGCTGAATTCAAATCATCCCCTTCATTTGTCGCTTTTTTTCGCCTAACTTTGAAATCAGCAGGTGAGTCCTGATTTCGGAGGGGGTGAGTCCTGCTGAATTCAAATCATCTCCTTCATTTGTCGCTTTTTTCGCCTAACTTTGAAATCAGCAGGTGAGTCCTGATTTCGGAGGGGGTGAGTCCTGCTGAATTCAAATCATCCCCTTCATTTGTCGCTTTTTTTCGCCTAACTTTGAAATCAGCAGGTGAGTCCTGATTTCGGAGGGGGTGAGTCCTGCTGAATTCAAATCATCCCCTTCATTTGTCGCTTTTTTTCGCCAAACTTTGAAATCAGCAGGGGAGTCCTGATTTCGGAGGGGGTGAGTCCTGCTGAATTCAAATCATCCCCTTCATTTGTCGCTTTATTCGCCTAACTTTGAAATCAGCAGGTGAGTCCTGATTTCTGAGGGGGTGAGTCCTGCTGAATTCAAATCATCCCCTTCATTTGTCGCTTTTTTTCGCCAAACTTTGAAATCAGCAGGTGAGTCCTGATTTCGGAGGGGGTGAGTCCTGCTGAATTCAAATCATCCCCTTCATTTGTCGCTTTTTTTCGCCAAACTTTGAAATCAGCAGGTGAGTCCTGATTTCGGAGCGGGTGAGTCCTGCTGAATTCAAATCACCCCCTTCATTTGTCGCTTTTTTTCGCCTAACTTTGAAATCAGCAGGTGAGTCCTGATTTCGGAGCGGGTGAGTCCTGCTGAATTCAAATCATCCCCTTCATTTGTCGCTTTTTTCGCCTAACTTTGAAATCAGCAGGTGAGTCCTGATTTCGGAGCGGGTGAGTCCTGCTGAATTCAAATCATCCCCTTCATTTGTCGTTTTTTTTCGCCTAACTTTGAAATCAGCAGGTGAGTCCTGATTTCGGAGCGGGTGAGTCCTGCTGAATTCAAATCATCCCCTTCATTTGTCGCTTTTTTTTGCCTAACTTTGAAATCAGCAGGTGAGTCCTGATTTCGGAGGGGGTGAGTCCTGCTGAATTCAAATCATCCCCTTCATTTGTCGCTTTTTTTTGCCTAACTTTGAAATCAGCAGGTGAGTCCTGATTTCGGAGGGGGTGAGTCCTGCTGAATTCAAATCATCCCCTTCATTTGTCGCTTTTTTTCACCAAACTTTGAAATCAGCAGGTGAGTCCTGATTTCGGAGGGGGTGAGTCCTGCTGAATTCAAATCATCTCCTTCATTTGTCGCTTTTTTTCGCCTAACTTTGAAATCAGCAGGTGAGTCCTGATTTCGGAGGGGGTGAGTCCTGCTGAATTCAAATCATCCCCTTCATTTGTCGCTTTTTTTCGCCAAACTTTGAAATCAGCAGGTGAGTCCTGATTTCGGAGGGGGTGAGTCCTGCTGAATTCAAATCATCCCCTTCATTTGTCGCTTTATTCGCCTAACTTTGAAATCAGCAGGTGAGTCCTGATTTCGGAGGGGGTGAGTCCTGCTGAATTCAAATCATCCCCTTCATTTGTCGCTTTTTTTCGCCAAACTTTGAAATCAGCAGGTGAGTCCTGATTTCGGAGGGGGTGAGTCCTGCTGAATTCAAAGCATCCCCTTCATTTGTCGCTTTTTTTCGCCAAACTTTGAAATCAGCAGGTGAGTCCTGATTTCGGAGGGGGTGAGTCCTGCTGAATTCAAATCATCCCCTTCATTTGTCGCTTTTTTTCTCCAAACTTTGAAATCAGCAGGTGAGTCCTGATTTCGGAGGGGGTGAGTCCTGCTGAATTCAAATCATCCCCTTCTTTTGTCGCTTTATTCGCCTAACTTTGAAATCAGCAGGTGAGTCCTGATTTCGGAGGGGGTGAGTCCTGCTGAATTCAAATCATCCCCTTCATTTGTCGCTTTATTCGCCAAACTTTGAAATCAGCAGGTGAGTCCTGATTTCGGAGCGGGTGAGTCCTGCTGAATTCAAATCATCCCCTTCATTTGTCGCTTTTTTTCGCCTAACTTTGAAATCAGCAGGTGAGTCCTGATTTCGGAGCGGGTGAGTCCTGCTGAATTCAAATCATCCCCTTCATTTGTCGCTTTTTTCGCCTAACTTTGAAATCAGCAGGTGAGTCCTGATTTCGGAGCGGGTGAGTCCTGCTGAATTCAAATCATCCCCTTCATTTGTCGCTTTTTTTCGCCTAACTTTGAAATCAGCAGGTGAGTCCTGATTTCGGAGCGGGTGAGTCCTGCTGAATTCAAATCATCCCCTTCATTTGTCGCTTTTTTTTGCCTAACTTTGAAATCAGCAGGTGAGTCCTGATTTCGGAGGGGGTGAGTCCTGCTGAATTCAAATCATCCCCTTCATAGGTCGCTTTTTTTTGCCTAACTTTGAAATCAGCAGGTGAGTCCTGATTTCGGAAGGGGTGAGTCCTGCTGAATTCAAATCATCCCCTTCATTTGTCGCTTTTTTTCACCAAACTTTGAAATCAGCAGGTGAGTCCTGATTTCGGAGGGGGTGAGTCCTGCTGAATTCAAATCATCTCCTTCATTTGTCGCTTTTTTTCGCCTAACTTTGAAATCAGCAGGTGAGTCCTGATTTCGGAGGGGGTGAGTCCTGCTGAATTCAAATCATCCCCTTCATTTGTCGCTTTTTTTCGCCAAACTTTGAAATCAGCAGGTGAGTCCTGATTTCGGAGGGGGTGAGTCCTGCTGAATTCAAATCATCCCCTTCATTTGTCGCTTTATTCGCCTAACTTTGAAATCAGCAGGTGAGTCCTGATTTCGGAGGGGGTGAGTCCTGCTGAATTCAAATCATCCCCTTCATTTGTCGCTTTTTTTCGCCAAACTTTGAAATCAGCAGGTGAGTCCTGATTTCGGAGGGGGTGAGTCCTGCTGAATTCAAAGCATCCCCTTCATTTGTCGCTTTTTTTCGCCAAACTTTGAAATCAGCAGGTGAGTCCTGATTTCGGAGGGGGTGAGTCCTGCTGAATTCAAATCATCCCCTTCATTTGTCGCTTTTTTTCGCCAAACTTTGAAATCAGCAGGTGAGTCCTGATTTCGGAGGGGGTGAGTCCTGCTGAATTCAAATCATCCCCTTCTTTTGTCGCTTTATTCGCCTAACTTTGAAATCAGCAGGTGAGTCCTGATTTCGGAGGGGGTGAGTCCTGCTGAATTCAAATCATCCCCTTCATTTGTCGCTTTATTCGCCTAACTTTGAAATCAGCAGGTGAGTCCTGATTTCGGAGGGGGTGAGTCCTGCTGAATTCAAATCATCCCCTTCATTTGCCGCTTTATTCGCCTAACTTTGAAATCAGCAGGTGAGTCCTGATTTTGGAGGGGGTGAGTCCTGCTGAATTCAAATCATCCCCTTCATTTGCCGCTCTATTCGCCTAACTTTGAAATCAGCAGGTGAGTCCTGATTTCGGAGGGGGTGAGTCCTGCTGAATTCAAATCATCCCCTTCATTTGTCGCTTTTTTTCGCCTAACTTTGAAATCAGCAGGTGAGTCCTGATTTCGGAGCGGGTGAGTCCTGCTGAATTCAAATCATCCCCTTCATTTGTCGCTTTTTTTCGCCTAACTTTGAAATCAGCAGGTGAGTCCTGATTTCGGAGCGGGTGAGTCCTGCTGAATTCAAATCATCCCCTTCATTTGTCGCTTTTTTTCGCCTAACTTTGAAATCAGCAGGTGAGTCCTGATTTCGGAGCGGGTGAGTCCTGCTGAATTCAAATCATCCCCTTCATTTGTCGCTTTTTTTCGCCTAACTTTGAAATCAGCAGGTGAGTCCTGATTTCGGAGCGGGTGAGTCCTGCTGAATTCAAATCATCCCCTTCATTTGTCGCTTTTTTTCGCCAAACTTTGAAATCAGCAGGTGAGTCCTGATTTCGGAGCGGGTGAGTCCTGCTGAATTCAAATCATCCCCTTCATTTGTCGCTTTTTTTCGCCAAACTTTGAAATCAGCAGGTGAGTCCTGATTTCGGAGGGGGTGAGTCCTGCTGAATTCAAATCATCCCCTTCATTTGTCGCTTTTTTTCGCCAAACTTTGAAATCAGCAGGTGAGTCCTGATTTCGGAGGGGGTGAGTCCTGCTGAATTCAAATCATCCCCTTCATTTGTCGCTTTTTTTCGCCAAACTTTGAAATCAGCAGGTGAGTCCTGATTTCGGAGGGGGTGAGTCCTGCTGAATTCAAATCATCCACTTCATTTGTCGCTTTATTCGCCTAACTTTTAAATCAGCAGGTGAGTCCAGATTTCGGAGGGGGTGAGTCCTGCTGAATTCAAATCATCCCCTTCATTTGTCGCTTTATTCGCCTAACTTTGAAATCAGCAGGTGAGTCCTGATTTCGGAGGGGGTGAGTCCTGCTGAATTCAAATCATCCCCTTCATTTGCCGCTTTATTCGCCTAACTTTGAAATCAGCAGGTGAGTCCTGATTTCGGAGCGGGTGAGTCCTGCTGAATTCAAATCATCCCCTTCATTTGTCGCTTTTTTTCGCCTAACTTTGAAATCAGCAGGTGAGTCCTGATTTCGGAGCGGGTGAGTCCTGCTGAATTCAAATCATCCCCTTCATTTGTCGCTTTTTTTCGCCTAACTTTGAAATCAGCAGGTGAGTCCTGATTTCGGAGCGGGTGAGTCCTGCTGAATTCAAATCATCCCCTTCATTTGTCGCTTTTTTTCGCCTAACTTTGAAATCAGCAGGTGAGTCCTGATTTCGGAGCGGGTGAGTCCTGCTGAATTCAAATCATCCCCTTCATTTGTCGCTTTTTTTCGCCTAACTTTGAAATCAGCAGGTGAGTCCTGATTTCGGAGCGGGTGAGTCCTGCTGAATTCAAATCATCCCCTTCATTTGTCGCTTTTTTTCGCCTAACTTTGAAATCAGCAGGTGAGTCCTGATTTCGGAGCGGGTGAGTCCTGCTGAATTCAAATCATCCCCTTCATTTGCCGCTTTTTTTCGCCTAACTTTGAAATCAGCAGGTGAGTCCTGATTTCGGAGCGGGTGAGTCCTGCTGAATTCAAATCATCCCCTTCATTTGTCGCTTTTTTTCGCCTAACTTTGAAATCAGCAGGTGAGTCCTGATTTCGGAGGGGGTGAGTCCTGCTGAATTCAAATCATCCCCTTCATTTGTCGCTTTTTTTCGCCAAACTTTGAAATCAGCAGGTGAGTCCTGATTTCGGAGGGGGTGAGTCCTGCTGAATTCAAATCATCCCCTTCATTTGTCGCTTTATTCGCCTAACTTTGAAATCAGCAGGTGAGTCCAGATTTCGGAGGGGGTGAGTCCTGCTGAATTCAAATCATCCCCTTCATTTGTCGCTTTATTCGCCTAACTTTGAAATCAGCAGGTGAGTCCTGATTTCGGAGGGGGTGAGTCCTGCTGAATTCAAATCATCCCCTTCATTTGTCGCTTTATTCGCCTAACTTTGAAATCAGCAGGTGAGTCCTGATTTCGGAGGGGGTGAGTCCTGCTGAATTCAAATCATCCCCTTCATTTGCCGCTTTATTCGCCTAACTTTGAAATCAGCAGGTGAGTCCTGATTTCGGAGGGGGTGAGTCCTGCTGAATTCCAATCATCCCCTTCATTTGCCGCTTTATTCGCCTAACTTTGAAATCAGCAGGTGAGTCCTGTTTTCGGAGGGGGTGAGTCCTGCTGAATTCAAATCATCCCCTTCATTTGCCGCTTAATTCGCCTAACTTTGAAATCAGCAGGTGAGTCCTGATTTCGGAGGGGGTGAGTCCTGCTGAATTCAAATCATCCCCTTCATTTGCCGCTTTATTCGCCTAACTTTGAAATCAGCAGGTGAGTCCTGATTTCGGAGCGGGTGAGTCCTGCTGAATTCAAATCATCCCCTTCATTTGCCGCTTTTTTTCGCCTAACTTTGAAATCAGCAGGTGAGTCCTGATTTCGGAGCGGGTGAGTCCTGCTGAATTCAAATCATCCCCTTCATTTGCCGCTTTTTTTCGCCTAACTTTGAAATCAGCAGGTGAGTCCTGATTTCGGAGCGGGTGAGTCCTGCTGAATTCAAATCATCCCCTTCATTTGTCGCTTTTTTTCGCCTAACTTTGAAATCAGCAGGTGAGTCCTGATCTCGGAGCGGGTGAGTCCTGCTGAATTCAAATCATCCCCTTTATTTGTCGCTTTTTTTCGCCTAACTTTGAAATCAGCAGGTGAGTCCTGATCTCGGAGCGGGTGAGTCCTGCTGAATTCAAATCATCCCCTTCATTTGTCGCTTTTTTTCGCCTAACTTTGAAATCAGCAGGTGAGTCCTGATCTCGGAGCGGGTGAGTCCTGCTGAATTCAAATCATCCCCTTCATTTGTCGCTTTTTTTCGCCTAACTTTGAAATCAGCAGGTGAGTCCTGATTTCGGAGCGGGTGAGTCCTGCTGAATTCAAATCATCCCCTTCATTTGTCGCTTTTTTTCGCCTAACTTTGAAATCAGCAGGTGAGTCCTGATTTCGGAGCGGGTGAGTCCTGCTGAATTCAAATCATCCCCTTCATTTGTCGCTTTTTTTCGCCTAACTTTGAAATCAGCAGGTGAGTCCTGATTTCGGAGCGGGTGAGTCCTGCTGAATTCAAATCATCCCCTTCATTTGTCGCTTTTTTTCGCCTAACTTTGAAATCAGCAGGTGAGTCCTGATTTCGGAGCGGGTGAGTCCTGCTGAATTCAAATCATCCCCTTCATTTGTCGCTTTTTTTCGCCTAACTTTGAAATCAGCAGGTGAGTCCTGATTTCGGAGCGGGTGAGTCCTGCTGAATTCAAATCATCCCCTTCATTTGTCGCTTTTTTTCGCCAAACTTTGAAATCAGCAGGTGAGTCCTGATTTCGGAGCGGGTGAGTCCTGCTGAATTCAAATCATCCCCTTCATTTGTCGCTTTTTTTCGCCAAACTTTGAAATCAGCAGGTGAGTCCTGATTTCGGAGGGGGTGAGTACTGCTGAATTCAAATCATCCCCTTCATTTGTCGCTTTTTTTCGCCAAACTTTGAAATCAGCAGGTGAGTCCTGATTTCGGAGGGGGTGAGTCCTGCTGAATTCAAATCATCCCCTTCATTTGTCGCTTTTTTTCACCAAACTTTGAAATCAGCAGGTGAGTCCTGATTTCGGAGGGGGTGAGTCCTGCTGAATTCAAATCATCCCCTTCATTTGTCGCTTTATTCGCCTAATTTTGAAATCAGCAGGTGAGTCCTGATTTCGGAGGGGGTGAGTCCTGCTGAATTCAAATCATCCCCTTCATTTGCCGCTTTATTCGCCTAACTTTGAAATCAGCAGGTGAGTCCTGATTTCGGAGCGGGTGAGTCCTGCTGAATTCAAATCATCCCCTTCATTTGTCGCTTTTTTTCGCCTAACTTTGAAATCAGCAGGTGAGTCCTGATTTCGGAGCGGGTGGGTCCTGCTGAATTCAAATCATCCCCTTCATTTGTCGCTTTTTTTCGCCTAACTTTGAAATCAGCAGGTGAGTCCTGATTTCGGAGCGGGTGAGTCCTGCTGAATTCAAATCATCCCCTTCATTTGTCGCTTTTTTTCGCCTAACTTTGAAATCAGCAGGTGAGTCCTGATTTCGGAGCGGGTGAGTCCTGCTGAATTCAAATCATCCCCTTCATTTGTCGCTTTTTTTCGCCTAACTTTGAAATCAGCAGGTGAGTCCTGATTTCGGAGCTGGTGAGTCCTGCTGAATTCAAATCATCCCCTTCATTTGTCGCTTTTTTTCGCCTAACTTTGAAATCAGCAGGTGAGTCCTGATTTCGGAGCGGGTGAGTCCTGCTGAATTCAAATCATCCCCTTCATTTGTCGCTTTTTTTCGCCTAACTTTGAAATCAGCAGGTGAGTCCTGATTTCGGAGCGGGTGAGTCCTGCTGAATTCAAATCATCCCCTTCATTTGTCGCTTTTTTTTCGCCTAACTTTGAAATCAGCAGGTGAGTCCTGATTTCGGAGGGGGTGAGTCCTGCTGAATTCAAATCATCCCCTTCATTTGTCGCTTTTTTTCGCCTAACTTTGAAATCAGCAGTGAGTCCTGATTTCGGAGGGGGTGAGTCCTGCTGAATTCAAATCATCCCTCACCCTTCATTTGTCGCTTTTTCGCCTAACTTTGAAATCAGCAGGTGAGTCCTGATTTCGGAGGGGGTGAGTCCTGCTGAATTCAAATCATCCCCTTCATTTGTCGCTTTTTTCGCCTAACTTTGAAATCAGCAGGTGAGTCCTGATTTCGGAGGGGGTGAGTCCTGCTGAATTTAAATCATCCCCTTCATTTGTCGCTTTTTTTCGCCAAACTTTGAAATTAGCAGGTGAGTCCTGATTTCGGAGGGGGTGAGTCCTGCTGAATTCAAATCATCCCTTCATTTGTCGCTTTTTTTCGCCAAACTTTGAAATCAGCAGGTGAGTCCTGATTTCGGAGGGGGTGAGTCCTGCTGAATTCAAATCATCCCCTTCATTTGTCGCTTTATTCGCCTAACTTTGAAATCAGCAGGTGAGTCCTGATTTCGGAGGGGGTGAGTCCTGCTGAATTCAAATCATCCCCTTCATTTGTCGCTTTTTTTCGCCTAACTTTGAAATCAGCAGGTGAGTCCTGATTTCGGAGCGGGTGAGTCCTGCTGAATTCAAATCATCCCCTTCATTTGTCGCTTTTTTTCGCCTAACTTTGAAATCAGCAGGTGAGTCCTGATTTCGGAGCGGGTGAGTCCTGCTGAATTCAAATCATCCCCTTCATTTGTCGCTTTTTTTCGCCTAACTTTGAAATCAGCAGGTGAGTCCTGATTTCGGAGCGGGTGAGTCCTGCTGAATTCAAATCATCCCTTCATTTGTCGCTTTTTTTCGCCTAACTTTGAAATCAGCAGGTGAGTCCTGATTTCAGAGCGGGTGAGTCCTGCTGAATTCAAATCATCCCCTTCATTTGTCGCTTTTTTTCGCCTAACTTTGAAATCAGCAGGTGAGTCCTGATTTCGGAGCGGGTGAGTCCTGCTGAATTCAAATCATCCCCTTCATTTGTCGCTTTTTTTCGCCCTAACTTTGAAATCAGCAGGTGAGTCCTGATTTCGGAGCGGGTGAGTCCTGCTGAATTCAAATCATCCCTTCATTTGTCGCTTTTTTTCGCCTAACTTTGAAATCAGCAGGTGAGTCCTGATTTCGGAGCGGGTGAGTCCTGCTGAGTTCAAATCATCCCCTTCATTTGTCGCTTTTTTTCGCCTAACTTTGAAATCAGCAGGTGAGTCCTGATTTCGGAGCGGGTGAGTCCTGCTGAATTCAAATCATCCCCTTCATTTGTCGCTTTTTTTCGCCAAACTTTGAAATCAGCAGGTGAGTCTGATTTCGGAGGGGGTGAGTCCTGCTGAATTCAAATCATCCCTTCATTTGTCGCTTTTTTCGCCAAACTTTGAAATCAGCAGGTGAGTCCTGATTTCGGAGGGGGTGAGTCCTGCTGAATTCAAATCATCCCCTTCATTGTCGCTTTTTTTCGCCAAACTTTGAAATCAGCAGGTGAGTCCTGATTTCGGAGGGGGTGAGTCCTGCTGAATTCAAATCATCCCCTTCATTTGTCGCTTTATTCGCCTAACTTCGAAATCAGCAGGTGAGTCCTGATTTCGGAGGGGGTGAGTCCTGCTGAATTCAAATCATCCCCTTCATTTGTCGCTTTATTCGCCTAACTTCGAAATCAGCAGGTGAGTCCTGATTTCGGAGGGGGTGAGTCCTGCTGAATTCAAATCATCCCCTTCATTTGCCGCTTTATTCCGCCTAACTTTGAAATCAGCAGGTGAGTCCTGATTTCGGAGCGGGTGAGTCCTGCTGAATTCAAATCATCCCCTTCATTTGTCGCTTTTTTTCGCCTAACTTTGAAATCAGCAGGTGAGTCCTGATTTCGGAGCGGGTGAGTCCTGCTGAATTCAAATCATCCCCTTCATTTGCCGCTTTTTTTCGCCTAACTTTGAAATCAGCAGGTGAGTCCTGATCTCGGAGCGGGTGAGTCCTGCTTTATTCAAATCATCCCCTTCATTTGTCGCTTTTTTTCGCCTAACTTTGAAATCAGCAGGTGAGTCCTGATCTCGGAGCGGGTGAGTCCTGCTTTATTCAAATCATCCCTTCAATTTGTCGCTTTTTTCGCCTAACTTTGAAATCAGCAGGTGAGTCCTGATCTCGGAGCGGGTGAGTCCTGCTTTATTCAAATCATCCCCTTCCATTTGTCGCTTTTTTTCGCCTAACTTTGAAATCAGCAGGTGAGTCTGATCTCGGAGCGGGTGAGTCCTGCTTTATTCAAATCATCCCCTTCATTTGTCGGCTTTTTTTCGCCTAACTTTGAAATCAGCAGGTGAGTCCTGATCTCGGAGCGGGTGAGTCCTGCTGAATTCAAATCATCCCCTTCATTTGTCGCTTTTTTTCGCCTAACTTTGAAATCAGCAGGTGAGTCCTGATTTCGGAGCGGGTGAGTCCTGCTGAATTCAAAATCATCCCCTTCATTTGTCGCTTTTTTTTCGCCTAACTTTGAAATCAGCAGGTGAGTCCTGATTTCGGAGCGGGTGAGTCCTGCTGAATTCAAATCATCCCCTTCATTTGTCGCTTTTTTCGCCTAACTTTGAAATCAGCAGGTGAGTCCTGATTTCGGAGCGGGTGAGTCCTGCTGAATTCAAATCATCCCCTTCATTTGTCGCTTTTTTCGCCTAACTTTGAAATCAGCAGGTGAGTCCTGATTTCGGAGCGGGTGAGTCCTGCTGAATTCAAATCATCCCCTTCATTTGTCGCTTTTTTTCGCCAAACTTTGAAATCAGCAGGTGAGTCCTGATTTCGGAGCGGGTGAGTCCTGCTGAATTCAAATCATCCCCTTCATTTGTCGCTTTTTTTCGCCTAACTTTGAAATCAGCAGGTGAGTCCTGATTTCGGAGCGGGTGAGTCCTGCTGAATTCAAATCATCCCCTTCATTTGTCGCTTTTTTTCGCCTAACTATTGAAATCAGCAGGTGAGTCCTGATTTCGGAGCGGGTGAGTCCTGCTGAATTCAAATCATCCCCTTCATTTGTCGCTTTTTTTCGCCTAACTTTGAAATCAGCAGGTGAGTCCTGATTTCGGAGCGGGTGAGTCCTGCTGAATTCAAAATCATCCCTTCATTTGTCGCTTTTTTTCGCCTAACTTTGAAATCAGCAGGTGAGTCCTGATTTCGGAGCGGGTGAGTCCTGCTGAATTCAAATCATCCCCTTCATTTGTCGCTTTTTTTCGCCTAACTTTGAAATCAGCAGGTGAGTCCTGATTTCGGAGGGGGTGAGTCCTGCTGAATTCAAATCATCCCCTTCATTTGTCGCTTTTTTCGCCAAACTTTGAAATCAGCAGGTGAGTCCTGATTTCGGAGGGGGTGAGTCCTGCTGAATTCAAATCATCCCCTTCATTTGTCGCTTTATTCGCCTAACTTTGAAATCAGCAGGTGAGTCCAGATTTCGGAGGGGGTGAGTCCTGCTGAATTCAAATCATCCCCTTCATTTGTCGCTTTATTCGCCTAACTTTGAAATCAGCAGGTGAGTCCTGATTTCGGAGGGGGTGAGTCCTGCTGAATTCAAATCATCCCCTTCATTTGTCGCTTTATTCGCCTAACTTTGAATCAGCAGGTGAGTCCTGATTTCGGAGGGGGTGAGTCCTGCTGAATTCAAATCATCCCCTTCATTTGTCGCTTTATTCGCCTAACTTTGAAATCAGCAGGTGAGTCCTGATTTCGGAGGGGGTGAGTCCTGCTGAATTCAAATCATCCCCTTCATTTGTCGCTTTATTCGCCTAACTTTGAAATCAGCAGGTGAGTCCTGATTTCGGAGGGGGTGAGTCCTGCTGAATTTCAAATCATCCCCTTCATTTGCCGCTTTATTCGCCTAACTTTGAAATCAGCAGGTGAGTCCTGATTTCGGAGGGGGTGAGTCCTGCTGAATTCCAATCATCCCCTTCATTTGCCGCTTTATTCGCCTAACTTTGAAATCAGCAGGTGAGTCCTGTTTTCGGAGGGGGTGAGTCCTGCTGAATTCAAATCATCCCCTTCATTTGCCGCTTTATTCGCCTAACTTTGAAATCAGCAGGTGAGTCCTGATTTCGGAGCGGGTGAGTTCCTGCTGAATTCAAATCATCCCCTTCATTTGCCGCTTTTTTCGCCTAACTTTGAAATCAGCAGGTGAGTCCTGATTTCGGAGCGGGTGAGTCCTGCTGAATTCAAATCATCCCCTTCATTTGTCGCTTTTTTTCGCCTAACTTTGAAATCAGCAGGTGAGTCCTGATCTCGGAGCGGGTGAGTCCTGCTGAATTCAAATCATCCCCTTCATTTGTCGCTTTTTTTCGCCTAACTTTGAAATCAGCAGGTGAGTCCTGATCTCGGAGCGGGTGAGTCCTGCTGAATTCAAATCATCCCCTTCATTTGTCGCTTTTTTCGCCTAACTTTGAAATCAGCAGGTGAGTCCTGATTTCGGAGCGGGTGAGTCCTGCTGAATTCAAATCATCCCTTCATTTGTCGCTTTTTTTTCGCCTAACTTTGAAATCAGCAGGTGAGTCCTGATTTCGGAGCGGGTGAGTCCTGCTGAATTCAAATCATCCCCTTCATTTGTCGCTTTTTTTCGCCTAACTTTGAAATCAGCAGGTGAGTCCTGATTTCGAGCGGGTGAGTCCTGCTGATTCAAATCATCCCCTTCATTTGTCGCTTTTTTTCGCCTAACTTTGAAATCAGCAGGTGAGTCCTGATTTCGGAGCGGGTGAGTCCTGCTGAATTCAAATCATCCCCTTCATTTGTCGCTTTTTTTCGCCTAACTTTGAAATCAGCAGGTGAGTCCTGATTTCGGAGCGGGTGAGTCCTGCTGAATTCAAATCATCCCCTTCATTTGTCGCTTTTTTTCGCCTAACTTTGAAATCAGCAGGTGAGTCCTGATTTCGGAGCGGGTGAGTCCTGCTGAATTCAAATCATCCCCTTCATTTGTCGCTTTTTTCGCCTAACTTTGAAATCAGCAGGTGAGTCCTGATTTCGGAGCGGGTGAGTCCTGCTGAATTCAAATCATCCCCCTTCATTTGTCGCTTTTTTTCGCCAAACTTTGAAATCAGCAGGTGAGTCCTGATTTCGGAGGGGGTGAGTCCTGCTGAATTCAAATCATCCCTTCATTTGTCGCTTTTTTTCGCCAAACTTTGAAATCAGCAGGTGAGTCCTGATTTCGGAGGGGGTGAGTCCTGCTGACTTCAAATCATCCCTTCATTTGTCGCTTTTTTTCGCCAAACTTTGAAATCAGCAGGTGAGTCCTGATTTCGGAGGGGTGAGTCCTGCTGAATTCAAATCATCCCCTTCATTTGTCGCTTTTTTCGCCAAACTTTGAAATCAGCAGGTGAGTCCTGATTTCGGAGGGGGTGAGTCCTGCTGAATTCAAATCATCCCCTTCATTTGTCGCTTTTATTCGCCTAACTTTGAAATCAGCAGGTGAGTCCTGATTTCGGAGCGGGTGAGTCCTGCTGAATTCAAATCATCCCCTTCATTTGCCGCTTTTTTCGCCTAACTTTGAAATCAGCAGGTGAGTCCTGATTTCGGAGCGGGTGAGTCCTGCTGAATTCAAATCATCCCCTTCATTTGTCGCTTTTTCGCCTAACTTTGAAATCAGCAGGTGAGTCCTGATTTCGGAGCGGGTGAGTCCTGCTGAATTCAAATCATCCCCTTCATTTGTCGCTTTTTTTCGCCTAACTTTGAAATCAGCAGGTGAGTCCTGATTTCGGAGCGGGTGAGTCCTGCTGAATTCAATCATCCCCTTCATTTGTCGCTTTTTTTCGCCTAACTTTGAAATCAGCAGGTGAGTCCTGATTTCGGAGCTGGTGAGTCCTGCTGAATTCAAATCATCCCCTTCATTTGTCGCTTTTTTTCGCCTAACTTTGAAATCAGCAGGTGAGTCCTGATTTCGGAGCGGGTGAGTCCTGCTGATTCAAATCATCCCCTTCATTTGTCGCTTTTTTTCGCCTAACTTTGAAATCAGCAGGTGAGTCCTGATTTCGGAGCGGGTGAGTCCTGCTGAATTCAAATCATCCCCTTCATTTGTCGCTTTTTTTCGCCTAACTTTGAAATCAGCAGGTGAGTCCTGATTTTGGAGCGGGTGAGTCCTGCTGGATTCAAATCATCC